>NW_005843237.1:139704-197310 GCF_000455745.1 Alligator sinensis
GTCATCCGCAAGCTTGGAGAGAGTACATTTCACTCCCTCGTCCAAGTCGCTGATGAAGATATTGAAGAGTATTGGTCCAAGGGCCGAGCCCTGTGGGACCCCACTGCCCACACCCTTCCAGGTCGATACCAACCCATCCACTACAACTCTCTGGGTGCCACCCTGTAGCCAATTTGCCACCCACCGGACTGTGTAGTCATGCAAGTCACAGCCTCTTAACTTGTTTACCAGTATGGTGTGGTAAAGCATCATGAGTTAGAGCACCATAAAGCACCATGAGTTAGAGCAACGCCTCCCCAAACAGATGTTTGCCTGTTGTGTTGGGGGAAGGAGTGGGAATCAAATTAAGCCTTCCTGCCAGTCCCACAATTGGGGCTGGGCTGATGCAGACCTGCCCCCCCCCCCCCCACCTGTCTGCAAGAAGGGAGGGTTGGGGGGAGCTGCAGGCTAGGGTTTGCCCAGCCTGAACTGAAGGAGAAGGGGTGGGGGGCATGAAACAGAGGGGTTCCAATCCACCTGCACTCCTGCCAGTTCAGGCCAGGCAAACCCCAGCCCACAGTTACTTTTCCCTCCCCCCATACCACCTTTCCTGTAGACAGTACATGGGCAGAGCTGAGCTACATAAGCCTAGCCCCAGCTGCCCTGACAAAATGATCCTAGGGAACAGAAGTTCTCTAAGGTGCATGACTTTGGAACACCTTCATCTGATCCCTCATTAAAAGTGCTCTTCAGCCATGAACTTCTATCACGACACAGCTGTAGAGTACTTTCAGGGAACTGATCACATGACACATGTCACTTCTGTCAGCACCCAAGTTCCAGTTTCTCTCAACTGCTCAATGAACCAAGCTTTTCTACAGTTGTCACCTGAAGCAATAGGTGGAAGGATAAGGGACTGTCTTTACCCCTTTATTGTCACTTTTTGGTCCATGTGTTGCCCTGAGATTTAGTAGCTGTGTGTTTTAAATCCCTGGTTTGAAAGAGATTTCCCTGTTCACAAGCATCAAGCTAAGTCACTGGTTAACTCCAAAGTCACTTACTAAAAGTATACTCCTATTCTATGAACATTGTATTCAAAACATTGCTTAGCAGCATCAGAGAAATGCAGATAAGGCTGTGAAAGGTGCTCTTAGCCATCTAAGTTATTGCAAACAAGTAGTAGAGACCATGTAATTACTAACTCACAGCAATTTACTCAAATCCTATAACCTGGAAGTATAAGATGTACTGGTTTCCTCCCAAGAAGTCAAGATAAGAGTTGCTGCAAAAAAAGAAACCAACTCCTCAATGTGAAGTTATTTTCCATAGCTTCATTTTTTAAAAGCAGATAGCAGATAAGAATAATGCAAACAATTCTGTATTTGCCAGACCTAGAGTTGAAAAAGGGAAAGTACATCTGGCTAGTATGCAAGCTTTACCCTGTGGTTCTTTCTTGAATGTCAGATGTCAGCAGCCTAGAGGTTGAAGGCCGAGGCCCATCTTCCCCCTCCCAGTGGGGTGGATGAGCTGTCCATGGTGGCCTTGGGTTCCACCCCTTGGGGGTCCTTTGCTGCTTTGAAATCCTTCCTTTTTATCCTCTGACACTCAATTCCCAGGCATAATTGATTGGCTTCCTTGTGGTCATCATATCTGCCCTGTAAGCTTATTCCTTTGTTCCAACAAACCCATCACATGCACACATCTTAATTTTGTTATTTACCAGTCTTCCAATTTGGTTCAACAAAACTGGAAATACCAAGGGCTCTGCAGTTGGGCACTGTGACCTGGTGCCAATACTGCAAAGTCCCTTATCTCTGTTTGGGTACACTGATCCTGTTATGGAACAGTGTGGTGCATGTCTTCAGTTTCCTAGCTGGTGTGTCTTCTGGCTTCAGACACAGTGGACCTTGAAGGAAACTTTCTCACAAACAGGCTTTTAGAAATGAATTAATGCTTTCCATTTCCTTGGACCATTACTCTAATGCAATCTACTTTACCTACAAGCCAATTCCCAAAAGCAAACCACTAAATATCATTTTCTAGCCATCAGGAAAATGTAGGAATCTCCGCACAATATTAGTCAAATTGTCCCCCTTTCATATGAATAAAGCTGACACAAAGTTAAAATAGATCACTGTACTCTTACCATGTCAAATTTGGAATGATTCTGTCACATGGGAAACCAGGTCTGGGTTTCAGGGATCAAGGTGCCAACCAGGGTTAGGAGGCAGGAGCAGAATCTAGGGATAAGCTGGATCAGCAAGCCAGGAGATCAATTTGAGAGTAGGATCAATGGGAGCAAAAGGCATACATCTCTAATTTTCCAGAGACCATGTTTTTGTAGCCTCTCCAGTACCACCTGGATACTCAATGGGTGTTGGTCAGGGTCTTCCAAGAAGATTATTGCCTAGGGAAATTATAACAAATTGCTCCAAGAGGTCCAAGACATTTAATGAATCATTAAATAAATGTTGTAGTGATGAAACAGTTCATCATTAATACAATTTTGGAATGTGACTGGGGCACTGACAAGCCTGAAGGGTATAACTAAATATTCAAAGTTCCTATACCAAGTCCAGAAGGCAGTTTTCCATTCATTGCCAGCCCTGATTTGTACCAGGTTATATGCTCCCTGAATGTTGAGCTGGGTGAATATATTGAGTGGTTTTTAATCTAGCAACAACTCTGGGATAAGACACAGGGAGTACTGGTTCTAACGGTAACTTTGTTCAGAGTCCAATAATCTACACAAAGGCAGATGCTCTCATCCTTCTTTCTGATGAACTGGATGGGGGCTCTGTCAGGTGAAGTGAACTGTTGATGCAAGAACCAAGTTTTCTTGAAAGTACTTTTGAAGCACAGCGAGTTCTGGCTATGACATAGCATAGAGATGCTAAACTGGGATCTTTGCCCCAGGCTGTAGATTGATGGGGTGAATGTAATCCAGTATAGGGGAGGGCCTCTTCATTCTTTTTCCCAAAGAAGTCTACATAATCCTGATATTTTGGGGAAGGCTGCATTTGGCCTCAGAAGGCTGAGACTGTTTGGATCATAGGTTGGGTAACCATTCCAGGTTTCCAACAGTGGTACTGGCAGTAGCTGCAACCAAAATTTACTTCCCGGCAAGGTTAGGAAGAGTGAGCAAAGGAAACCCCAGAATCAAGGGGTAATCAAGGGGGAACAATTACCACAAAGCTGTGGCCTGAAAGGTGCAAAGTCTATATACAACTCAAGTGACAAAGTCACTCACTGCGTAACCCTCCTTATAACGAGAAGGGAACTTTTCAAAATGCCTCCATCTTGGGAAAGCTCTTGGACAAGCTCAATGGGTGGCTGGCAGCCATTTTAGGTGTACCTGAGGGTCCCTGAAGGCCGAGTTTAGAGGGAACTTTCTGTGAAGAGGGGCCCAGAGAGGACTGTTTGGAGAGAGCTCTCTGTAGACAGAAGTGACATATGCCTGATCTGGCCCCTGAAAGTGCTTTACAGCTATGACCAAACACAAGCACACAGCTGCAGAGTGCTTTAAAAACGGCCCAATACTTCAAAAATTTGAACCTTTATTACATGAAAGTTCAGATAAAGGCACCCCAAAGCAAAGTGCCGTCAGTAACTTCTGTCTGCACTTGCTGGGAGCAGGGCTCAGTTGATACAGCCCAGCACTGCTCTCAGCACTATTTTCAGAAGGGGAGGGGAGGAGCAGAGGGAGCTTATTCTGGGGGTTGCCCAGCCAGCACTAGAGGGTGGGGCAGGTGCATTGGAGCTCCCCAGCCCACACATTCTGAGGTACGGGGCTCCAATCCATTTGCAGTGCTCCTACAAATATATGGCAAAGTATCTAATATCAATGCATTTTGAATGTGTCATTTTTAATATTAAATTTAGCAGATTTAAAATTCTAAACTCATACATATCACCGGACACAAGTACATGATCAGACAATATGAATGATAAAAAATCAAACCCAAATATTATTTTATTATGAATATTCTATCAACCAAAATTTGGAGAAATTAGTCTGTGAAAAATCTAAGCAATTCTAGAAAATGTTTTCATACAGCTTAAAAAACAGAAACAAAAAAGCACTACTAAAGGTTTTTTTTTTATTGAATGATTCCCACATTCATTTAAAAAAATCTGATTAGATATATTTAATGGAAATACAATAGAATTTGGATTGTCATATTTCTTTTAAAAAACACCTCAAATAGCCAAAGAATAAGATCAATAGATAACAGCATTTGCCAAAACAAGTAGACCATTTATAAATGAGCTTAAGTAAAGTCCAGGCATAAACATATTTTTTAAAATGAAAATACTCTTATGAGGTAGTGATGACAAATCACAAATGATTTCTGAATTCATGATTATGTAATCTAGGTATATAAGTCTTTAACTACAATAAACTGGCATGGATCAATTGACTTCAAAGCACAGTCCTGCAATGGGAATAGCATAATGTTGCTATTATAACACATACCATACTCACCAGTGTCTTTAGAGGAGCAGGACAAAATGGTGGAAAATACTTGACTTCTGGTATTTAGTAATAAGAATTACGAAATCTTTTTAGATAAAGGTTTCAGTGGAATCTTACATTGTGGACAGACATAGGACAAAATACAAGCAGACACTTTGAGAGCAGGCAAAAACAAACAGGGTTCTGCAGGGCAAGGCATACACAGGCCCATGAAAGGCTCTGCTTACAAGGAGCGATATGAATATCTGCTCCACAAGAACATGAATGCTGATCTAAATCATAAAACAGGCTATCCATACTATTTGAAGATGTTCAGTTGCAATAGCTTCTACATCTTCGTTACCACAATCTGGCTTTCCTTGTCTCTCCTGAATGTAGCAGCAGTGCTCTGCCTGGGAAGGTTCTCTGCCTTACAATGGACAATACTGAAGGTGCCAAGGAACAGATTTAACTACATCTGAACATGAGCTGCAGTATGGATGGCACCACTCCCTATGGACTAAGCCTGAGGTTTCCTCAGTACAGGTAATAAACTGATTAGTACAAGACAGCACCAGCTAGTAACTATTCTAGATTCTCCTTGTCTAAAGATAAAGAGGAAAAGGTAAGGAAGTCATGAGAATTGTACTTTTCTAACCTACAATTTGGTTTGGTTCTAGGGATGGGAATAAAGACAAGTTGGAGAGCAGCCAAGTAGCCATTTTAGCCAAAGCAGTTGATTCAACCCCATAGCAAGAAGACTGTTTATCCGTTTGACACAGTGAACGTCACAGTCACTATTTCACATCAGAAGGAAACTTAATTAAATTATAATCAGGAGGTTGAAAAAATTCAGCATTTTCCTTTATAAAAATGAACATGGCAACATTTTTATAAAAGGTAGACTTTTCAGGCTAAACATAATGGTACTTTTACGAGCCATAAAAACATGAAGGCAATTTATACTATTTTAGTAAAACAAATAGATGTACTTTATATATAGAATTACAGTAGTATCATATTTTTCCTAGCTACATAAATTATTTTTGTCTGTAAAATTTGTCTCTTATAAAAAGTATGAATCTGGACTAAAATTTAAAATAAATCGGATTTGGTAAGAATTTGGGGGGAGACACACACAGAGAAACTATTTCCCACTTAAGTTAAATTGAATTCCTCCAAACTTGACTTTTGCAATGAAAGCTATTTCTTTTTCAAATAATTTAATTGCTTTTTCTGTCTTCAGAAATGTAGAGAAGCATATATGCTTTCTTTTGGGTATCACTGCAAATCTTCATGTTTTCCCTTTAGTTGATCATCACCTGCCTTACAGTATAACTGACTGTTTCTGTGTTTTACTGCTAAATTACTTCAAACAGATTATGTTATAATGAGATCTGCATGACAAACAGGGTGTCTCCTTTATTAGCTTTTGTGGAAGCTTTGTTCATATGAAGGCTGAATGAGAACTCCAATTAATTAATATATATACACTGTCACATGTTTACATAATAAGGCACCTGAAGTTTCTTTGTGCAGATGCTATGTCAAATATAATACATTTTTATTGTAAACTACCCTTTTGGGGTCATATGCAAGCAATACTAATGCTGTTTAAGAGCTTAGGGTTTTTTATTAAAAACTCTTTATAAAGTGCATTACTCTCGTAATGACTTGTTTGTCCATTTTCTTAAAATACTTCATAGAATGATGAAGCCCTTTTTGGTAATGAATCAATACAATATGGGCCAAATAACTACTTAGACATTTTGGTCATATATTCAGCTGTCATAAATTGGTGTCCTGGAGTCAGTGGAGCTCTGCTGAATGTCAGCATCAATTGCTCTGGCCCACTGTTTTTAAAATCACTGTTTTTAAGGATACACTACTGCATAAGACTTACCCTTATGTATCATCCCAAGCATATTGAAATCAGAGTTAAGCACATATATACATCTTTCCAGAATCAGGGCTTTAGATCACATTGCTGGTCAGTCTAAATTAATTAATTTTGTTTCTTGGTTAAACGTTGCTTTCTTCAAGACTTTTCAAGACTTGCTTTCTTCAAGTCTTATTTCAGAGAAAAATAAAGAGCTGTCAATTTCTACATTTTCAAAATGTATTTTACATTAAAATTCAATGACAAAAATACAGAGCAAGATGTATATATATTTTATCCTTCATTCTAGTATTCTTTTATCATTAGCTATGCAGTACTGTTAACAATAAGCAAAGACTGCCATCTTCTGACTCCCACAGTAAAGCTGCTGAAATGAACACTGAACTTAGTTAGCCATGCTAATATGTGTTACAATATTTCCAGCCGGAAAACTCCTTTGCCACATCCCTCACGTTCTGGTGTCAGGGCCTAGCCAAAAATACTGCATCCATACTGCAGCACTGCAGTGGGAATGGGAAAGCCTCCTTCACCATTTACAAATATAAAAATTTGCTCAGTCCCCTACTCTCCCCCAGAGGTACAATGTATACAAATACTAATCTGCCACATCATTCAGACTAATTCCATAGTAGTCACAACTATAAACTGTACTTAGTCGCTAGTTTAATAATACCCAAATCTATGAACTGCCTGCTTCATATTAATGTTTACTCTAACACAAAAGTTGAGCATCTGATCTCCAGGAAAGAATATTTCAATGCCCACTCTACCTGTGTTGGGTTTGTCACTTTGATAGGTAATTTAAATCAAGCTGCCCAAACTAATTCAGGTAATCTGAACTCCAAATTATTCATCCAGCAGCACCTGTACTCATATCATATACACCGATATATACTCATATGTACCTGAAGAAAATACTCCATATATATCTTAAATACCTCCCCACACTCAAAAACTGCATTTAACTTGTGGCTATTCCAGCCAAGATACCAAGAAACATGTAAACCCAATGATACACCATGTAGCTATTAACTTTTCCTACCACCATTCCTTTTGTTGCTGAGAATTACATACATGTCCATTTCTTACATGGATGATTGTAATGAGACTGGTACTGTAGGTAGGGGTAAGGAAAATGGATAATATTTACAAGCTGCTTGGCTAAAAGAAAGCAGTGGCTAAAATGTTCCTTATTATAGATAAATGCCAGAAGACCCAAAATGTAACAAAGGTGACTATATATATATATATATTTTGAGTTATAAGGATTCAGCATTGGATTTTGTGGGTCACATTTTTGCTGCTACAGAAATGAATAAAGCAGGTTGCAGAATGATCTCACTCTTGTTTCATAAATTGGCACTTTAGTGCTTCAGGATTTCAGGGGCTGTGATTGTGGATATTGGATGAGTACAAGGAGAGAAAAAAGGTTTTGTTGACAGTTTGATAACTTAGCTTGCTTTCTAAAATACTACTTTGGTACCTAAGAATATGTTTTAAGTCATTCAATTCAGTGATTAGCTTGAGCAAGTAAGTTTGGGACAAAATGAGCAAAAATAAATGCTTTATCTACCCAGAAGGTGATCTTTTCAGATCCCAGATCAGGTCATACAGTTCTGCATTACACCTGTTTACACTTTATCTTGCTGTAACATTCCTGAAATTCATTCATCTAATGTGTTCTGGTTTTACTTGGCATGCTCACTTGCATGCTAACATAAACATCATTAAATAAAGATGATCTTATATTGCTTACAGACATTAAACCCATGTTAATATGAATTATATTCAAATTGTTGTATTTCTCCAGTAAAGTTAGTTGGATAAATATTCAGTGGGATTCATCACTTGAAGCTTGAACTTTTCTTTTCAGGTTTCAGTTCTTCTGCACCCTTCCCCCATCCAAACACTGATATTACCTCAAAATGATGACACATATTTAAGTAAATGTCTCATTTTTAATATCAATTTTGTAGGTAAACCCAAGGTGGCAGGGGAGGGTCTGGTGGTATGGTTTCACCCCCTCTTTTCTGCCAAAAGGTCTGGTCTCAACTGCCAGACACAAGAGCATTGAGGTCGACAATTGATTTGCATGGCATTTAAATATTAGTGAGAGTTACATGTATGAATCTTTAACTGAGAAATAAGAAGAAATTAGATTTAAAAAAGCAAAACAAAAAATCCCTGATGGAGATAACGTGTATACTATTCTGTATTTTGGCATTACAAATTTACTGGATTGATTTTGGAGAGAGTAGCTTCTACTAATAGTAAAAGATACTTAAGGTTTGATACTGTTTCCAACAAAATTGCTGACAGATCAACTTCAATAGAATAGTATCAGGTCATTAGCAGGCATTTTTTTTCCTTAAAATGTATACCATGTTCAGAGCCTGAAGGTAAATTCCTGGCTAAGCCTTGTGTAATTCTCTTTTTTGCTGTCCCTTGTGACTCCACTTCACATTTTCTCCCAACAAAACATTAGCACACTACCTCCAATAGCCACTTGCTGCCTATACTTCCCCAATTCCCATTCCCGCCCAAGCATCGATGGTATACATTTCACAGCAGAATTTGCCATTTATAAAAAAAAAAATAGTTTGTCTAACCACAAATATAGTAGTGGTACAGGTTCATAGCTTTAGTATTAAACAAGTCAATGTCCTCTAACTGTAACCAAGATATTCTTGCATTACAATATAGTAACTTGCCACCTGGATAAGGGAAATGAGGTTGCTGTCATATACTTGGACTTCAAAGAGGCCTTTAACTTAGTCTGTCATGATGTACTCATGGTAAATTGGGAAAATGTGGCCTCGTCTACTTTACGGTCCAGTAGCCAGGTGCCCGGCTCTGAAGTAGGGTCCAGACAGTATTAACAGATGGAACTGAGCTGACAAGGAGGAAGGTGACCAGTGGCATTCCTCAGGGTTCAATAGTGAACCAGTACTTTGCAACATGTTCAACAATTATTTAGATTTGGGTGTTAAAAACATACTGGCAAAGTTCGTGGACGACACCAAATTATGGGGGAGTGTGTTCGTGCTCGAGGACAGGCTGGGGATACAGGCTGACCTGGACAGGCTCACAAGGTTGGCAGATCATAGTCTGATGATGTATAACACAGAGAAATGTAAACTGCTCCACCTGGGGAGGAATAATCTGCAACACACTTACAGTGTCAGCTGTGCAAGGCTTGCCAGCACCACAATTAAAAGAGACCTGGGGGTTATGATAGACCACAGAATGAACATAAGCCACCAATGCAATGCCATAGCTGGCAGAGAGAATCAAACACTGTCATGCATCTACTAATGGATCTCAAGCAAGCCTAAGGGTGTCATCCTCCCACTGTGCTTGGGTTTTGTGAGGTGGAAGCTGGATTACTGCATTTAGTTTTGGGCACCACACTTCAAGAAGTATGTGGAGAAGCTTGAAAGTCCAAAGGAGGGCCACATGCTTGATTAGAGGTCTGCAGAGCAGGTCATACAAGGAGAGGCTGAAAGACATGGGCTGTTCACCATGGAGAAAAGAAGACTTAGAGGGGACTTGCTGGCAGCCTGTAAGTACATTAGGGGTGTACATCAGGGCCTGGGGGTGCAACTGTTTGACAAGACACCCCAGGAGAAGACAAGAACCAATGGACACAAACTGATTGAAGAGCGCTTCAGATTGGACATAAGGAAAAACTTATTTACCATTCAAGTGCCTAGGGTCTGGAACAGACTCTCGCTAGAGGTGGCACAGTCACCTACTTTGGAGATCATTAAAAACATGTCTTGAGGTGCACCTTGCTGGGATTATCTGACCCCAGCAGTCTTTCCTGCCCAAATCCAAGGGACTGGACCCAATGATCCTGTGAGGTCCCTTTCAGCTCCTAATATCTATGATTCTATGAATCTATATGTACAAAGAATTCACATATACCAAAGCTGAACAGACTCAAACTCTGTTTGAGTTTAAATAATGCAAATGGACATCTTATAAATAAAGGCACAATCTCAAAGTATAATTTTATGTCACATTCAGAGCTTGAATGCAATGCTCATAGAGTTTGCTTTTATTAAATGCTCCATGAAGGTTTACTAACAGAGTTTTCAGTATAGCCTAATTTTTAATTAATTACAGCGCAGCAGCAGGATGTCCATTGTTAAAAAAATGATTAACTGAAAATTTAAATACTTGAAAATAGACATGAAAATATTACTATAATTTTTTAGGCCATACAGATTATACCTGAATCCAAATATTAAAGAAAAAACATGATCCAAAACCCATTCAAGTCATTTTTTAGAGTTGACTTAAAAGTAGGGGCGTGCGAAGCTTTGTTCTATGATTTGAATCAGAGACGATTCAGCCCAATTTGGAGGCCAGATCACTGAATCTGAATCAAATTGGGAGAAGAAAAAAAAGCAACTCTGATTCAATTCAGAGCCTCCAAATTGATTTGGAAAAGATTTGGAGATTCAGAGGGCAGTCTTCCAGGGAAACAGAAACTGAAAATATAGAAGGGGAGCAGGGGAGAAGGGGGGAGGGAAGACTGACATCTTTAGCTGGCCAGTGACTGTGATCTTTCCCTGAGTCCCCTTCCAATCACAGTGCTCTGGAGTAGGGACATAGAAATAGCATATAAGCCTCTGTCTTCAGCCTTTCAGTCCCTTTTGTGAGCTGTTTCTGCTTGAGCAACAGCATCTGAGAAATACTGGACTGGCTTAGCATCCTATCTAGTCAGTCTCCTGCTACTTTTTGTTCTTGGAACAGATTGGATATAGCTTACTAACTAGAATCCCTCTACTTATCCTTATCTAATCCATTTCTTTCAATTTATATTTGTTCTCGTGTGTTTTTCCCCCACACTTTTTAAAAAGAAAGCTGTTTTCCCTGGCAGTAAAACCCCTGCACCTATCTCCTTGAAACTTGGCAGGCCTCATACCCCCAAAAGGAGATACCATCTCTGATGTTTTCATCCAAATCTGCCTTAACATACACAAATGACATGAGTTTAGCTTTCAGCAGTTTGAGGTTTAGTTCCTCAGAAGCTCCTGCACCTATTTCCTTGAAACATGGCAAGCAGCATCCCCTCTTAAGGGGCTATCATTCCTACAATTTGTATCCAAATCAGCCAAAAATGACAATGTTAAAGGCATTTCAGTGATTCACCATTATAGTCTATAGCTGAATCTCTGAATCTCTCTGAATCACCGTGAAATCTTCCAAAGCCAATTGGGACAGTGATCCAAATCTCCAATGAATCACTGTCCTCCAAATCAGCCAAATCCAAATCCAAATCAAATACTTCCCTATTTGCATAGGCCTACTGAAAAGGTATGTGAATAGGGGACTGAAAAATGTAACTTGTTTTGAATAATTGTAGTAGTAGTTTCTGGGATATTTTAGGTAACATAGGAAACATTTAAAACTGTGAAAATAGAGGGAGTTTGTTCACAAAGGTTCTGTTTCATCTGTCCCCTTTCAAAATACTCTCTTTTAAAACATTGTGAAAGGCCTGTTTAGCTAAACTTTATATGAAATTACCATACAAATATTTTTTTTCAATCTAGTTGTGAATTTGAGAATAACAGGTATTAAGTTTATTTACTTAAAAACAATAATACTTTGTGATCCATGTATGTTATGCTTCATGGTTTGTTATAGTGTAGGTTTGTTATATTGCTAGGAAGCAGCTTGTATACTTAGGTAAAATTCAAACAATTGCAGAAAAAACCCCCATTCAAATCTAGTTGGGAACAGAGAGTATTTATTTATTTATCCTCAATTTATGTCAGACTTTTCTACCTAGTTGGGATTTCTATAAGCTCATTTTAGCAGAAGACAACTTTAATTTAACAATGTTCACAGCTCTCTCACAATGACTCACTGACTATTTTAAAATCTGTTATGGATACACTAACACTGAGCATCCTGTATACAATTATGATGAAATATAACCTTCACTGTATAAAAAGCCTGAGGGCAAAGATCCATTTAAAATACATAAAATGACTGAAAAGACATGTAGGAGGGGAAAGCATTTCACCCAAGGACTTGCTAATAGCTGAGAAATCCTATTTCCACTCTATTATGCAAGTATAAAGTAGAAATACAAATAATGCCTCAGTAATTAGAGTTAAACCAACTTGTTTCATGAAATTTAGGCATGTATTTTATCTACACACATGCACACACATAGTGTGTATATACAAATAGTACACATGATTATATATGTATACACATACATACACAGATATATATATATATATATACATACACATGATATATATCTACACATAGTACACATGATATTTTTTTCAATTGATAACATAAGGGAAAAATAGGACTTTGGGAAAATACATGAAGGTAGATTTAGGATAAGAATAGGTATTTATTTCTAGTGGTGGAAATTTCTCAGGTGACCCTGATCAGGGGAAGGTGTAACAGTGCTGCAGCCGCGACGCGGTTACTAAAATGAGGGAGCAGCAAAGTGGGAAGAAGAGCAATGGGGAAAGACTGCTCACTTGTTCCCCAGACTAGAGACCCCTGCTTGGGGAAGGGCTGGGGAATAAAAGTCTACTGCTGTTTTTCTCTACTCCTGCTCTTCAGGAACAGAGTTGAGGGAGCAGCAGAGTAAAGCCTCCCCACATATTCACCAAGCCAGGAAGTTCCTTGGTCTGGATAAAAGCTTGTTCCACTCCCATTTGAGACCAGACCAGGAGGGGCATACAGGCATTCATTTTTTCAAGAGAAATTTTCTTGTAGGGGAGATCTTCCAGGTGTCAAACTGGAAGATCTTTCCTCCAGAGGGGACATATTTTCTCCAGGAGATACTGAATGAATGCCTGTGTGCTCCTAGTATCTATCAGGAAAGAGAGCAGCAATTCTCCTGATAGTAATGTAACATTTGTGCATGGCCTTAGTCACTGTCTTTAGCAGTTTCTCTCTTTGAAATGCTAAGTAGTAGTAGTTGGGCTCTGGGGAATGTAGTAATGTTTATATATCCTGCATGAGCAGGTAACAGAATTGAGAATTGGTAGTGTGTGTGTGGGTGTGTGTGTGTATGACATGAGACATGTCATGCTTTACTAATAATGTATAAGATGCTTTTTGCTAGACTAAAACCTCTTTAACCGGTCATTTTACCTCTTTAGCCCATGCCTTGTGCATAAATCCTCTCCATATTCTTCACTGCATTCAGACAGCTGTGTGTGTGTGTGTGTGTGTGTGTGTGTGTGCGCACTAATTCACCTCAGCCAGTCTTTTTAGCAGTAACAGAAGAGTTATGGTGAATCACCGTCACAGCCCTTCATGTGCACCCTCCACCATAGGACCAACTCAGGGAGAAAAGACTGTGGAAGAAGTTTATTGTAGTACTGAAGGAGGCATTTAAAAACTTGTAAGAAGAGCTAAATAACCAAAGGGTTAACTTAATTTGGACTCTGAAAGGCAGTAACTCAGGGGATGCTTGAAGTCAGTTTCAACAAAATACTAAAAAAGGTTTGGCTTTGTTTCTGATTCTGAAACTGTGTAAAAGAAGAGTCTCCTAGAAGGCTTTGATGTCCCTATTTGCTTTTTTCTTGGATTATCAGTAAATCCCATCTACTTTATATAATCTGGCATAAAAAGGCAATTCATTCCTATTTGACCTACTATAACACGCTGTGCAGATTGGAATGCTGCATAACAAAAAACAAGAGCGAACAGGTAGAACATAACAATATCTAGTTGTTGTAAGCATGCATGCTGATCAAAAATGAATCTCTGCCAGGCTCAATGGAGTGGACTGGCTTCCAGCTGCGTCATGAAAATGCCAATTGATTTTAATGGGATCAATGAGAACCTGGCCTTAAGAGAACACCTAGTAACTTGAGAGAGTTAAAAAAGTACCCCTACAGACTCTCCACCACCACAGCCTAACTTTGGCTGTTTTAACTTTAAAGGATTAAAGGGTACTGGGATCTACAGCAATAGGGACTGAAAAAGAAAGATTAAATGTCATAATTATGTTAACACAATAGTTATCCTCTATGGAATAAATAGCTGGATTTTTTTCATTGTTCTCCTTTAATGTAACAGCAAAAAAACACCCTTACAGGAGTACATAGAAATAAAATGTCCCATCCCCAAGCACCTTTACTTTCACTATTTAGCCCTATTTATTTAAGAATAAATAAATACATAGGCGTGCCAAGATTCTTCTTTGCTATGTAGTACATACAGGTCATGTCTACATATTCATTAATGTGCAGTAGTTATTATGTATTTAGTTTAGTACTTGTTTAATGAAGTACTAACTAAATGTGTAGTAACTACAGTTACTGCACAGTAGCACCAGTGCATGGTTTTTCAATGATACTTACTGCACAATAGCATATTAGCATGGCTTTTGCCTGGCACACTACTGACCCGTGTTATTAGGCTACTATGCATTAAAAGTCTTGTGTAGATGTGCCCAGAGAGTAGCGAATCTGTTCAGACTTTCTGCACTGATAGGTTCAGTTAACCAGGTCAGGGATGTACAGACACACAGTAAATGAGACACCATGTCCAAGGAGCAGATACTTTACAAGACACTGGAAGAGATACATAATCAGTGCTTCTAGGGGTCTAGAGTCCCCTTCTTGCAAATATAATATATGATATAGCTCTCATTAATGGCCATTACTAAACTAATCTGCCCAAACATCTACATGTTTAATTTTCCTATTGTTCATAAAACATCTGATAAAATTGTTCAGTTCATTTTCTGCTTTTGTCAGGTTATGATCTGTAGGTGGTTTCTTCTCCCTTTTTTTCTCTCTCTCACATAGAAAGAAAATGAAATGGGTTTGCTAAATAAGGCTGGGAAGGATCCAGTAATCTGAATCACAGGATATGTACACGTGTTACATTTAGATCAACATAACTAAGGTTAGATCAGTCTAAATAGCCAGGCATGTGGACATTCACAAGATTTAACCATGCTAAAAATGTCATGCCAGATCTAAAGTTAGTTCACCTCAATTTAAAAAAAAAAGAGAACACTCAGATGAGTAGCAATAGAAGCTTGGAAATCTTCAGACAGGTATAGTTGTTGCTGTATTTTTATTTTCATTGCCACTATTATAGTGCTTTAAATATGTATTTCTTAATACCACTAAAATCTGATAAAAGATAAGCTCTCTCTTCTACACAAGGGGTGGTGGGGGATGGAGCGCTGTCACGCACCATCCCACACTGCCATGCAGGCACCACCCATCCAGCCAGATGTGAGGAGCCGGGGAAGCTTGCATATGGCAGGTGCAGCGCCCCCGCTGTGCGCCGCCAGCCACTCCGTGTTCAGCCACACATCATGCCCCGCTCCCCTGCCACCTGTTCCGTGTCTGGATGTCGGTGGTACACTGCTCCACATCTGGCTGCCTGCGATACACTGATCCAAAAAGGTTGAAAACCCCTGGACTAGACCAATAGCTGTATACCAATTGTTCAGGCAACAAACCTTATTGGCTCCATTTTCTGCCTTTCACCAACCTTGATTGTTGTCTGGGAATACATTCTTCAGTCACTCCCTCTCTCTACTGGCAGACTGGCCAGTTGTAGTAGTGAAACACCATAGACAATTCCTCACAGATTTGTGCCACCACTTAGACAAGTTAAATGGAGCACTTGCAACAGAAACAGTTAATATGCAAGATTAGAAGATGAATGTTGCATCTAAAACAACTCCTTCTGGAATCTTGTGCATAGTCTCATCTTCTACCCTGTACTCCAAACTTTCAGAACTTTGAAAAGGATGTGTAATATAAAATGTTACATACATACATATAAAGTAAAATATAAACTTTTACTAGCTTTTGATACCCATGTAGAATTAAAGTCCCTATCTAAAATGCAAGCTTTTCAGACAGGCTACCTCCTGCATTTCATTTGCACAGAATTGCAGGACAGATCAGACTGTAGTCTCATCTTAAGAAGTTTCTTTGATAGGCTTGACCACTTCATTTAGTTCTTCATAACTCTTTCAGCCTGAATAATGGTTAGAAGAGACAGAGCACATCTTAGAAAAAAAAAAGTGATTGCATTATCACACTGTGCAGAATTGGTATCCTTATAGGCAACATGCTGCCCTACAGTCATGATCCCCTTCAGCTTGCTCAGTTGTGTGCAGATGTTAAATGTTTATGTACCTTAGGTTGCTTTCAGGTTGATCACACCAGGAATCTCACACATCAAATAACCCTGATCACTGATTTTCCTAGATCCCCAGGGAATATCAAGAAACATTTGCCTTACCTATATTTTTGTCAAAACCTCATCTCTCATCAATTTTGTTCTGCACTTTCTTCTATCTTCATTCTGTCTTACTGTCTTTCAATGTCCAGAACTGTTTAATATAAAATCATTTTCCATTTTCCTCAAGACCTTTCCTTTATGTTACAAGTGCTGTAAGCGGTGACAAGTTTGTATACAGCATGTAACATGGGACAGAAGCAGTCAGATTCCATTCTCTTTTGCATATTTTTTGCTTAAACTTATAACAGGCTCAACTTTTCTGTCTGAAAAGGTGCTTTTTGTTTCATCTATACGATGCTACGACTTGGAAGCTGCATAGTGTTCTGTGTGGGAGCCACAAGTGGCTAATCCTTACCTGCTGCTGCTTTCTTCATGCCATCCCTTTCTATTCTTTCTCTTACCTTTAACTACTCCCCAACTCATTTCCAGTAAATCTTATATCCCCGCCATTTATAAAATCCTGTTACCCATAATCATCTGTCAAACAGCCCATCTAGGTTGGCTTTTTTTTAAATTCTAACCAATTTCTTCATCTCCTTTTATGTGGACTTTCACTTTTTTCACTCACCTTATTGATACCTTTCAATTTGGTTTTTATCATTGTTAGGCAACCCCGAGTGCCTCTACCTGACACACATGCAAAGAGAAATTGCCCTGTTTTCAGCTTCTGCTTTTCATCATTTGCAAATTGTAATAATTTATAGTATCTACTAATGAAGAAGCATCTTCATTAGTGTATCACCCTTTGTACGTTGTTACCTTACCCAAAAAAATCACTTCTTTTGTTTTCTCTTTTGTTCTCTTGAAATATTCTTCCTCGATTCACAATTTGTATTCACAATTCTATATTCCTATCTCCCAAATAGGTTTCTACTAAATTATTGTCTTTTGCCCAAATCAAATTCCTTCTTCTCTCTTTCAAGGCCATATATATGTTACAGCTCTTGCAGCCTTGCTTTTTCTTTCTATTCTCCTTTTCACTCCTCTCCATCCCATAGAGGGCTTTGAATATCAGGACAGGCCTTAAATTAGATTCTCTTCAGTAGGGAGTTCCTACAGAGAAAGAAGCATTGTGTTTCCACAGAGACCTGTATTCCTAAGAAAACGGAATACTAACTTTTGTATTTAATTGCTTCCATCATTCTTCATATGCAACATTTTCAGATCCTCCATTCTCTTTCTTCCTTCACCGATAACCTTTGCCGGTGTATAGTAAGGTGCAAATCATTACATATCTTATAGGGAGTCAGTTCAAAATGAATGCCTTGAAACTGAGGAATAGGATTTAGAATGCAGCTATTGCACTTACCTCTGCTTTCATTCACAGAGTGATACATTCTTGAAAATTGGTTTTCAATGCCTATTTTTGTAAAATAAATAGCCCATCTTCAAATCAGCCTGAAGCAACTTCATTTCCTTGCTCTTTCAACTCTCTTGGGCACAGAGTGAAGCTGGCAGTTTCCCACAGAGTGTAGCTGCAGTAGAAGCCTATTTGTGATTTGCTATGGAAGGAGCACACCACTTCTATAAAAAAGTTCCAGTTCCATAGAACTTAAAGTGAAAAAAATAAGCCATGGATTTTTTTTCTTTTTAGAGGATGTTTTATCCCTCAAAACAAAAATGGGTTAAATTTTTCCTTTGAATTTAAATCAGAATTACTTCTGTGTGTCCACAAAGATTCTTTCATATATACGTAACTTTTCTGGTCTAATGAGAATGCCCCTATCTCCTTCAAACTCTAAGTTCGTGCTCCACCCACTGCACCATACTTCTTTTGAAAATTGGTCTTCCAAGGGTATGTACGCAGGTGTTCATGGGACCTAATCTACAATTACATGGCTTACTTTAGGTTGCATGATTGTAGATTGGGTACCACTTGTGCAGATGTGCCAATGCCAGCAGCCACACCAGGAACACAATCTAAGTATGTGAGAGTGGGGAGTGGCAGGAGGGACTGGGTGGGCTGTAGTTCCTCATGAGGGTTTGGCAAATCTGGGGGGCACAGTTTGATGGGATTGGAGATCTGTGGGTGGGTAGGTCAGGGGACTAGAAATAACCCAATCAGGATTGGGGGTGGGTAGGAAAAGTGCAGCCCCTGGGCTGAGTGAATGCCTAGGTTTTCCCAGGTCCGGGGCCACATTCCAAACATGTACAGACTTTCAGTAGATCAGGTTAACTGGTGAACTGTGTTAGGTAAGTCCAGCCATTTTTTGCTTGATCTAACCTCCCCAAATATATGTACATGTTGGCACTTAAATTGACCTTACCCTAGGTCTGCATGTACCCCAAGACTACCATTAACGCTCACTAGTCAGTTGTTTTGTTTTGTTTTGTTTTAAGTTTTGGTTATTCAATGAAATTCAGAGACTTTCCCCATTTCTTTTTTTTTTCTCCTCTTAATGTCGCTATGCAGAATTTTAACACTATTTCATTAGCAAATAACATTTTATAGCATTTATTTTATATACATAAGGCTCAGTACCTTTTTATGCAGTGTGTTTATTAAAGGTTTAGGTGAATGTTTTCCACTATCTACTGTATCTTGATAAGAAAAATCTAATCCAAGGCCAGTAAGAATCCTCTTACTTTGCCCTTTTGCTTTCTAGGTCATAGTACATCTTGATTTATTTGCTCTGTTACATTTATTTTAAGAAAAATACTGTTGACTTCCTTGATTTTTTTCTTAAGTAGCTGACCCAGAATTTTCCACAAAATACCCCAGAAGTCAGTGGTATACACTTTACAAAATACAAATTCCTTTTGCTATAGTTCCTAACAGTTAGTAACAGATGAATTTCCCTTTAAATTCATATATTCCAAAGATTAAAGGTCACACTATTTTCCACTCTGGTATCTAATTTTTTTTCTTTAGTAGCTGACCCAGAAGTAGCTGGCCTATTACTTTCCTTTTTTTTTATTCTCTCCCAGAAATTTCCCTCGGTTTCTTTTTAAGGGATTTGTAGAATTTTCTTTCAAAGACAAACTTGACCACAGTTTTACATCCCCTAAAAGTACAATAAAATCAAAGTTAATTATTTTACAGAAATGGGAATACAATGAATGTATGCAAATAGCATTAACTTTTGGCCTCGAGGATCAATTAAATATAAACCTTTACAAGATCTAAAAAGTAAAAAATATTACATGAACACGCATGTGTATATTATTAGAAATAAAAATTAGGCATAAAACTCAAAATGTGAATGGTTTCAGATATGGTGTTCTGGTTTGGGTGCAGCCTAAATATTGTTTCAAGATAATAGCTATATGATATCAAAATCTATTTTAAAGGGTTAAAGAGTGACTTTCATGATAACAGCTTATTTTCAGATGCTCATAACTTTCTCAACAATTCTTTGCTAGATGGAAATTTTCCAGGTTTGATTTCCAACATATTGGGTTATTTCTTTGATTGGTTGTTTGCTTTAGGTCATACTCTCATGATGAAAAATGTGAGACAAATAGTGATCATTATCCAAACAGGAGAACTGGGAAAATGGTGGCGGTAGTGAGTATAGTTACTTAAGCACTTTTATTTTCAAAGGTATTTTGGCATCTTACACCACTCTGGAATGTTCAACAGCTTTATATGAGATCAATACTTCCCTAAGCAAGAGCATTTGACTGGGGGACAGGATGGGGAAGTGATCTGAGTTATAATTAGATCCAAAGAGTGGGGACAGGGGCACACAATGCTGACAGCATCCCCGCCTAACTTACCTTACACTACATGGCCATTTTTAACTCAGTCTATCCTCTCTCTATCCTTCCCAAATGTCTGTACATACCGTGCCTTATATAGAATAGTCTCTTCCTTTACACATTATAAATAATATTGCTTTTCTCAAGTATAGAGGTTAATGATTTCCAAAGTTTAAATATTTTCCTGGTAACACTTGACCTTTAATTACAGAGTTATACCCTTTCACTTAAAATATCACTGTACAATTTACATACTATGTTTTCCCAAATGAACAATTTGGAGAGATTTACCTTAGTGTGTGTTTTTAAACAAGACTCAAACTCCATTGGAGAAAAAAATCTGGTGCATTCCTTTCTGATTTCTATGGGGTTTTTTTCCCTTTTTCTTTTGATGCTAGATTGCTTGTATTTTATGGCCTACTACTTTAATAAAACTGAAAGATGGTTTAGTTCATAATTGTAGCTTTGAGGTCAGGAAAGAAAACCACTGAACTTATCTGTGTGTCAATATGCAGAATTAAAGGCCTTTAAGCAGACACTATTTTATTTGAAGAATTTCTAATGAAGCCCTAATTACAAAAAAAGAGCCTTTTTCTTTACCTACCAATGTCATGGGAGCTTTGCATTGACTTAAATCAGAAGGATTGGAGAGTAAAAGTTCCTTTAACAAAGGTTTTCAGGACTAGGTTTATAATTCATAGCACTTGATAACTAATATCATCAAGATTTTTCATCATATAACTTCCTCAATAGCCTGTAAACTATCTGTGAATTGTAAAATCTAGCTATTATTAATTCATTAATTTGGATCATCATAAAAAGAAGCAATTACTCTACAGTTAACTCATTGAGCTAGGTCTTTGGGTTGGTAAAATTTAATCTCTACTAAATACATCTTTTGTGGTTTAAACTTACTTGAAATAAATTTAATTCAGACTGATTATGCTCTGAAAGTAAGTGATATACATGACCTAGAACAATGTGTAAGTACAAAATGGCCAGAGCCAGTTCTGGAAAAACTGTATATGCCTATATGGAACTGTGCTGGACTCCTCCCAGGGGTGTGGGCCCCCAGATATGTGAGTGGGATGACAGGAGGCTGCCACTGCTGCCTGGGACTGCTGCTGTGCACAAAACGTTTCAAAACTTTAAAAACATTCTGAGTGCCCTCATTTTGTTTCAAAGCTGTTTTGAAGCCTTTTGTTCCATTTCAATTTCACTGCTTCAAGCTCAAAACACTTTGAAACAGCTTTAAAATGAAACACCTGTAGAAATTTTGCACATCCCTAGTTATCAGTATCTGGTCTCTATTGTCAAGGAGAAGAGATCAGGCAACCAGAAGGAGGAGTAAATGGGAATATAGAACAGGCTCTGGGCTATAGATTCTTTTTGCCAAGACCTTGAAAAGAGAAGGAGTTCTTCAAGGAGAGTCTCACATGAAGATGAGTTATGTGTTTACGTTTTTGTTTTGAGTCTGTGTAGGCTGTGAGGCATGGGAGGGGCTAAAGAGGAATAAGGAGGCCTCATCAGCTGCCTAAGGAAGGCACTGAAAAAAGCTAGTTGACCTAAGACTACTAAGGGCTCCATGCCTAAGAGGTACTGGTTAGGGGTGTAAACTCTGGGCCTGACAGAGAGAGAGAGCTCTAACTGAGGCCTGGAATATGAATTAGAAAGAAAGAGACCAAATTGACACCAAGTGTAGGGAAGCTGCCCTGCTCAGGGATTTGATGTGAGAGATTGAGGAACAAGATTTGTTTGGCCACTAGGGTTCTGTTACATGTGGAATGGTTGTAGAGACTGGAACACTTACAATGGCAGGAGTTAATTCAGACTAAGTCACTGGGCACTAGGGCTGTGCGAAATTTTGCCATCAGTTTTGTTTCAACGCTGCAAGGTTGAAACATCAAAATCAAAATGAAACAGATATGGTCGAAACAGCCTTGAAACAAAATGAGGCAAGTCGAAATGTTTTGCCGTTTAGATGCTGTTTTAACATTTTGCCCATAGGCTATAATGAGGCAAAACAGCCTATAACATTGTCATTTCTAGCCAGATTTGGATTAAACTTGCAGGAATGGTAGCTCCTTCTCAGGGCATAAAGAATACCAGGCTTCAGGAAGATAGGTTTAGGGGGTTTGGAGACACTGCACCCCAAAATCCTGAAAGCAAAACTCATGTCACATCTATGTGTTAAGCCACAGTGGGGTCAAAACTTCAAGCATGCTAGCCCCTGCTGAAGCCACAAAGCCTGCCAAGTTTCAAGAAGATCTATGCAGGGGTTTGGGGGCAAATGTACCTCAAGCTGTGGACAAGCAAAGCTTGTGACATGGGTGACACTGTGTAGGTTAAGGCACAGCAGGGTGAAAGCTGCAGGGATGGTAGCCCCTGCTGAGGCCATGAAGCCTGCCAGCTGTTGAGAAGATAGGTGCAGGGCTTCTGGGTTCTGGGGCCCTGCATGTCTGGCTGCTGACAGACAAAACTCGTGGCATGGGTGTTTGTGCAACTGTGTCTGTCCTGGGGCACGGGGGAGAGGAAACTACTGCAGGCCTGGCTGCTAGGCCCTGCTGTGGCCACTAAGCCTACCAGCTGTCAAGGATATAGGTGCAGGGGGGTTCTGAGGCCCTGAACCCCTAGCTACTGACAGGCAAAACTACATGGGTGCTTGCACAACTGCTGCCTGTCATCAGGCAGCAGGACTGAAGATCCCCCAACACTTGCCACCACAGACTTGTGGGTAATAATTGACCACACTATGAACATGAGCCAGCAGTGCGATGCTGTAGACAGCAGGGCCAACAATATGCTGGCATGCATCAATTGATGCATCTCCAGCAAAACCATTGCACAGAAGTGATTCTCCTGCTCTACTTGGCTCTTCTTAGCATTGGTGCATCCAGTTCTGGGCTCCACACCTTAATAAGGATGTGGTAAAGCTTGAGAGAATCCAGAGAAGGGCCACACGCATGATCAGAGACTTGCATGGAAAGTCATACAAGGAAAGACTGAGGGACATGGGACTCTTCAGCTTGAAAAAGAGAAGGCTGAGAGGAGACTTGGTAGCAGCTTACTGCTACATCAGAAGCATATGTCTAGGCTCAGTGAACAACTGTTCACCAAGGCACCTTTGGGGAAAACTAGGAGTAACGGTCACAATCTGGACACCCTAGTGTGAAGTAGTTTTTCCTAATGTTGGGCCTGAAATGAGTCTAAAACGATCTTCCAGGAGTTTGTGACCATTACTCCTAGTTTTTAATCTTGACGTAGATGATGACATGTGTGACACTGTGTATAAGGTGCAGCAGGGTGAAAGCTGCAGGGGTGGTGGCCCCTGCTGTGGCCACAAAGCCTGCCAGCTGTTGAGGAGGTAGGTGCGGGGGGGTTCTAGGGCCCTGCAACTCTAGCTGCTGACAGACAAAACTCATGACATGGGTGCTCGTGCAATTGACTGTGTCTATCTTGGGGCAATTGATTGTCTGTATTGATTATTTCCGCTCCTTGGTCTGTTGTTTTGTAGGTGTTAATCCATGCTCGTTAAGTCATTATGTGGTACCTAAGTACTGTGTATTGAGCTGGTCCCTGAGTGAATCATGATTGATTGGTAACTGGTAACACAGTAGCCAGGCCTGCAGTAGTCCCCCATCCATCCTCCTGTCCCTTCCCACCCCCAGTGCCCCAAGACAGACACAGTTGCACAAGCACCCATGTCATGAGTTTTGCTTGTCTGCAGCTTCCTGTGCATCTTCCCCCAAACCCCTGCACTTATCTTCTTGAAACTTGGCAGGCTTTGTGGCCTGAGTAGGGGCCACCATCCCTGCAGTTTTCAGCCCATTGCACCTTAACACACACAGTGTCATCTATGTCACGAGTTTTGCCTGTCAGCAGCTTGAGGTGCTGTTCCCCGCAAACACCTGCACCTATCAATTTGAAACTTGGCAGGATTTGTGACCTTTCCAGGGGCTACTACCCCTGTAGTTTTGACCCCACTGTGGCTTAACACACACAAGTGACATGAGCTTTGCTTTCAAGAATTTAGGGTGCAGTTCCCTCCAAACCCCTGCCCTGATCTTCTTGAAACTTATCAAGATTTGTGGCCTCAGCAGGGGCTAGCATGCCTGCAATTTTGACCCCACTGTGTCTTAACACGTACTCATGACATGAGTTTTGCTTTCAGGATTTTGGGTTGCAGTTTCTCCAAACACCCTGCACTTATCTTCCTGAAGCTTGGTACACATCATTCCCTCAGAATGGGCTACCATTTTGGGAAGTTTCATCCAAATCTGTCTAGAAATGAAAAAGTTATAGCCTGTTTTGACCTTTCCCATCATATCTTATGGGAGAAATGTCGAAACAGGGTTGAAACGGCAAAATGTTTTGGCAGAACAAAACTGAACAGCTATTTCAACTTGAAACAGAAGTTGAAATGAAACACTGTTCTTTAAAAATGTTGAAATGCTGGTCAAAATGGAAAGCTTCCATTTCTCACTGCCCTACTGGGCACAATGAGCTATACAAGCAGAAGCTTACAGTTTTACATGCTAAACTGATCATCAGGTATAGGAAGACCCACATTTACATTTACATATCTGTAAATAATGTATAATTCATGTATGATTAGTGGCTTTTATGAGCAGTTCCAAATTTTTTACACAATCTCTGCACTATTATAGTTTTTCTAGTTATATTTGTACACCTTTAACAGACTGGAAATACCAACTGGTAATCAGATGATGGTGACCCAAGACAGCATTAGTAGTAATACATTGAAATTATTTTCACAGGAATGAAACATTCTTAACCAATTGCTACAATAGAATAGGCACAGACAGGTTTTTCTTCAAAATCAGGCATCATCTTTTCACCCCCCATTTCACTGCATGAGCAAGACAAAGTGAGCTGTCAGTTACAGAGCTCCTTGATTAGTTCACTGAAAAAAAAAAGAGAGTTGAACTAGAGAAACTCAGAGCAGAATTAGAGCCAGCATATTCAAAGCAGAAAAAGCAGCCAGGACTGAAAGAATAATTCTACCTGCCTTTTATCATTGCATATCTCTGGGTGTCTATTGAAGAACTTCAGGGCCAGATGTGTGTGATGCTTTACACCTTTATGCAGTCCTTTTGGCTTTGATGGAGTTCCATAAGATGCATCTCACAGTACTGTGCTGACCTGTAGATGAAAACCTGCATTATGAAACATGTTATTTATTTTTCTTACTGTTTCCAGTAAAGTGCTGTCTGTAACAGCCATCATCTTTTAGGAATTTAAATCTATTCCTTTTATCCTACACGAAGAGCAAGTGTCCCACTGACATCACCACCTCAGTATACACTGGCCTCAGATGAATCAAATTAGGAAGCAGCAGCTCTCCTGCTTCCTAGTTTTTCACCTTTGTGAAGGCTTTTGACTTTGATGGAGTTCTGCAAAATGTATCTCAGTGCTTTACCAACCGGTTGAAGAAAACCTGCATTGCAAAATCTTATGAGTGGCTGTATTAACTGTACATTGGAGCAGCACAAACACAGTTAAACTGATTTCTGCTCTGAAACTATTATCATTTGTCTGTACTCTAATAACAAAGTTTGAACTTTTCCTTTGTTTGCGTATATGATCTAGAATTCACTGTAGCTTGCACTACAATAATCATACTTTGTTAGCTGTATTACAGCAGCACCAATGCAAACACAAAATAAGAAAAAGACCTGCACAGACACACAAACTAAACAGAAAGAGAAGACAAGAACATGTGCTGCATCTTCCATACCTCTAAATTCTATGTATGTATGTGTTTATATTTAGGGATATATATAGCACAAGCTTTTGTGAAAATTTAGATGCAAGGAAGAGGGGTTATGCTTCCTCAGTGCTGGAACAGCCTAGGAGAGGGGTCTACTGGGCACTCATCCAGATCAGCTAAGCACAGACCAAGTATTAGCTTACCTCTCCACCAGGGAGGGATGGGGAGGAAAGTTACAAAGCACTGTGAGATGCCAGAGGACAGCAATTTAACTTGATTTTGTAGGAGAACAATACACACATTTCATATATTGGTCTAACCTGAATTGATCTTGATTTAGTGCAGCTCAGATGTGATCTGTTCCAGGTCACTGGCACCATTTTTAGACTGGTCTATGTGTAGTGAATTTCTTTACAGTTATGCGTTTAGATCCATCTACATTCTTTTAGACCTATGTAAGGGCTCTGACAAACATGCTGGTTTCCTTCTGTAACTCATGGTGCTTCACAGGAAGCACACGAGTTACAGTGTTCCCCTCGACCCAACAGATGTTGGCTGTTGAGTCCAGGGCATTGGGGAATTGAGCTCCAATTAAGCTCCAATGTGTCTGAAGCTGCTTTCCCCTAGCCCCACCCTTCCCTTTTCCCAGCTCTGGTGCTCTCTTCAGGATGGATGGGTGAAGGGAGCAAAGGGAGAGGAGGGAGCTCTGTCTGGGGTTTATCCAGCCTGTGCTGGAGGGTGGGGTGGTTGGATTGGAGGGGGTTCCAATCCACCTGCCCCACCCTCCAGCTCAGGCTGGGCAAACCCTAGACTGAAGTCCCTCCTCTCCCTTCTCTCCCTCCCCTTCTGAAGACAGGACCAGAGGCAGGGTTGGACTGCTTCATCCCAGCCCAGTGCCCCACCCTGCCCCTTTACTGGTCTTAGTTACCTAGCTATACTGGTTCCAGGACCAGGGGCAGGGCTGGGCTCCTTCAGCCCAAGGTTTTCCACTTTAAAGCACCTTCATTTGAACTCCCATGTAACGAGGGTTCAGATTGCTACACAATTGGACATTATTAAATGTTCTGCAGATGTGCACTTCTGTCAGTGCATGGCTGTAGAGCATCTTAGGGTCATGGTTACACAACAAACCACCACTTCTGTCAGCACCCTCAGTGTAACATCTGTGCACACCCATAAAATTTTGTTAGACTATAAAGTGAAAATCTACCCTGCCTTCTACTTGACTTCAGACTAACATGGCTAACTAAATTATGGACATATATACATATATATTACTAAGAGGTCTGATAAGAAAAGATGGAAAATTGGGAGAATTTTCCAGTCAGTTAAGTGAAGAAAGCCAATTCTGCCTGTCTAGAATATTTAAATTGATAAGGTCAGGATTCCTCTGCAGCTGTGATGATGCTAGTATCCAGCCCAGATTGCAATTACAGATCTCCTTTTTAAAAAAGAGAATCTGAATGAAATAATACAACCATCATTAAATTAAAAATCCACCTACTTCTTTTCTTAAATCCGCTGGTAAAACTGCTGAATTTCCAATTATTGATGAAGTTCTAACATTTTGAAATGTATTTTATACAGAGGGACAATCCTGAAATAGACAAATGTTATGAGATAGTCCATTCCAAAATATTTTGTTTTGGAAACTGTAATGCTTGTCTTCCTGACAACATTGCTAAACCTTTCTCATTGCAGCCTACAGTGGGCAGATGTTCTTTCACATCCATGTAGTTCCCATGTAGATCCCACTGAAGTTATTAAGACTCCATTATGCAGTCTCCCCGAATAGAATATATGCAGAAATAAGTATCTTTAATAAAACTACACTTACATTTGAGGCAAAATGGGTAGGAATCTAATTATATTAGAAATGCATATATATATTTAATACCTCATGACTTTATGTTATCATTACTGCTCACATGTCCATTATCCTCTTATTAGTCAAAGCCCAGGCCTAATGGAAACATTTAAGATATTGGATTAAAAAGAATTACATGGGGTTGTAATACCTATATTTTGGAAGCCTATTACCTATTATTTTACAAGGCGCAATAGTATTATTTAAATGTACGTTAATTGTGGAAGAGATTAAATTACCTCCTTTCTAAACACAGAAAAACACGTGAAATGGGTTAGTGTTTGTTTGCCTGTTTTGAGATATTTTTAGCATATATTTTAGATATATCCATCCAGGAGAGAAATGAGGAATTTTGACTACTATTTAACACCATGAATGTTCATAATGGATTTACATTATGTTATTTAGCACAGATGTTTCCATAATTGTGATATATTTGGAGAATTTACTGTTAAGTTGGCCTTAAAATTTCTCATTTCTTACCTATAGAGGTAGCTGTAAGCTGGCCTGAGAAGTAAAACATTTAGGAAGCTATTCCAGCTGTTTTAAACATTGTTTTTTTTTTTTCAGTACAGCCAGCTACAGCCCTCTGTATCTTTACTTTTCATTATGTACAGTATTTTCATTTATGATAGTATTTTAAATAATTGTTTGATATATTTTAAGTTATGGTCCTAAAGCACAGATCCTAATCTTGATCCTAAAACACAGATGAGACCTATGTATCCTGTGTTTCATGGATACTTATGAGCATTATTATCATAAACACTAGTATATTAAAGCCCTGCACTAAGGGAATACATAGCAATTACATCTTGTGTGATAAATGAGGCAAAACTAGCTTCGAACTTGGGATTCTTCCAAAATGCAGGAACGATATTGCCAGCCTCTAGAACTCAATTGTAGAGATTGTAGGACAATGTTTTTGTCATGTTAAACTACCATCCACAAATTTGGATAAAGACAACAAATTTAATCATAGATTGTGAATGAAATTTATTCTTCCTACATCAGCTTGCTAACACTTATAAATACACTCTATCTCCTCCCAAATTGATAGAGACTTCTTCTAGGCAGATAGGCTAGGGACCAACATTCAAAAAGCCTGAGCCTGAATGATTCAATCTTTTCAGGTTAGTCTAACCTGCAAAGCTTGAACTAATTTGGAGGTGGATAGACATTCCCTTGTCATCCCAAAAATGCAGCCTTCCCTTCCCTTCCTCAGGGATGAGCTGAGAGGGGTATGTCCAGGCCTCAGCAACACAGTTTGATTAGGGAGGGGTCCTCCCCATCCTTGAAAGAGAGCATTTATCAGCTTTGTTATCAGCATTTAACACCCCATCAGAAAACAAAGCCTCGCTCCTTACAAGCTCTTCTTAAACAGTTTTTTTCCAAAGGAAGGAATGCAGGGAAATTACCATCTGAGATGTTGATTACCACCAAAAAGCCCTAAGTGGTCACTGTCCTATCTGTTTTACACAGCATTAGCTAGCATATCACATGCAAGCTACAGTCTGTGCTGTGGGGGTGAGGAGGAAGGGATCTCTGCTTAAGCAGCAAGTGATGAAAGGGAGGGAGGGAGGGAGGGAGAGTGGCAGGGGGAAGCCAGCAGACCCTACTATGTCTTCAAGTCTCTGCCAGGGCTGCATCCAGGGAGCAGAGGGGATGGGCCACTGCTGTGGAGTCAAGAGCCCCACCCAGCCCAGACAGCATGTCGGGATGCTGGGGTGTCTGGTTTAGCTTAAAACAGCAAAGGGTCTGGGAGAGACATTGCATAAACCGGTTTGACCCAAATCAGTTAAGTCTGATACTACGTTCAACCAGGTTTATCTTAAACTGGTTTCATCAAATATCAAAATATTTGTCTGTCTTCCTAAAAAGATTGATCAGGAACAAAGCAGGGAGGGAAGTGGTAATCCTAGTAGAAATCATCAATTCACAATATCCAAACATCAATGATTGATCTTAGAATTCATCTTATACACCAAAAGAGAATTATAGGACAATTTGTCTACACTAGACTCCTTCTAAACTTGGAAATTGAATACACGGATAGTAGATATATGTTGGAGCTGTGATATACTGCAGGCAGTGCTTGGTCATGTGTTTTGGACATGCTCTATCATCAATTATTTTTAGAAACAAATTAGAATTAGAATGAATGTGGTTTTGAACACAGCACTGATACCTTTGGCAAATACATGTTTTCTTGAGTATATCTCCAAGGAAATTAAACTAAATCCTTCAAACTGTACTCTTACAGTGTGCCTTATTAATAATAAGCAGGATTATATTGCTGCATTGAAAAGCAGGACATCCCCAGAGGTTGAAATCTAGTAAAATGAGATGCCGCAGTTGGCATCTATGGAGAGAGTCATGTTTAGCAGACTTAACTGCTTTGAAGAGTTTGGTGTAATTTCTAAGGAATTCTAGGAATATTTTGGTAGCTAGATAGTTGCCCATTGAACACTTTCCTTTTCTTCTGCTTTTATCCCTGTCTTCCATCCTTCTTTCTTTTCCTTTTTCTTTTTATAGTTTGAGAATTAGTACATTTTCACATGTACAGTTAACATACATATTTTTTCCAATTTTTGTACTGTATTTAAGAAGCCTGTTATCCAAATAACAAAGGGAAAAGTATTTAATTAAAACACTCTTTAAAAAACACAGCAAAACTAGCTGTAATGTGGCTCTTGAAATTCTTCACAATCTTAGGTCACATCAAAAACTAGCAACTTTGCTTGGGTTGGGAAAAACAGAGGGGTATTTTTACTTCAAGTTATTAACAAGATGTGAATACACAGTAATAGTGGGTGCATCTACACATGCAATTATTGGGTGCATCTACACAAGATGCTAACTGCACAGTAGTCTAATAACACTGTGCAGTCCCATGCTGGGCAAAAAACATGATAATATGCTACTGTACAGTAAGCATTACTTAAAACTTGTGTACCAGTGCTATTGTACAATTGCATGAGTTACTGCACATTGATTTAGTACTGGGTTAACCAAATACTAAACGTAATGTGCAGTAACTACAGCGCATTAATGAATGTGTAGGCATACCCAATGTAAAGCAATAAACTCTGGAGCAGTTTGAGCCAGAGTAAACTATTTCCAGGTGCAGCATCTATATAAGCTGTGGAACTGGCAGGGGACACAGAGGGTCAGCCCCAGGCTCCAGGTGATTGTGTCAGCCAGTGAAAGGGCTGGCTGGGGCATAAGGGTGCTGAACCTGTGGAGCTATGTGGCTATGCAACAAACAGGAGTCTGGCCCCAGCTGGTTGGGCTCACCAGGCATAATTTACACTTGTGGCCAGTGTCTACATGTGTACTTAATTGCAGTGAATTAGTCAGCCCTAAGATAGTACCATCCCCGACAATACTTATGGTGGAGTTAGTTTACTGCACCCTAATACCAGCATATGTGTAAACGGTAACATTTTACTAAACAGTTAGTTCATCTACTCTGCAGTAAAGGACATGTGTAGAGGCACCCAGTGAATAGCACTTTAATATGGAACGTACATGAGTAAATTTCTAGGAATATGGTAAATTTTTAAATTGTATCTCTGAGCACGAATAATTTGCATCTAAGATTTTAGTAAGTCATAATAAATCCTGGACCCATTTTTCTGCATCTCTACACATTCTCATTGCTTTGCTTGAAGTGAAGGCTGGGGAGGGATGCAAGTTGTTTCTTGATAGAAGTTTCATGATAGAGAATGCTTCTTACTGGAACACAGACTGCTAAATCTTTCACCTTAGAGATCCTATGAAAGCCAGGATACAAGAAAATTGAGAGAGAATAATAAAAACGAAATTCCCCAAACTAATATTGTATGCTGTAGTGGTCTATGTCTTAATTTTAAAAGAAAACATTTCCTATTGTAAAGACAATTATCAAAATAGGAACAGATGTGCTATTTCTAAATGCAGAATTGCATCAGCAAAGTATGAATCATCAAACCTATTTAAGACCATGTTAAAGGCCAAAAAGAGCACAGATGTATTTATTTAAGAGCTGGTTCTGGTTCTTACAGATTTATTAGACATTAAAAATTCTTTAGGTGGCATAACTGCTAAAACCAGTCATACTAGACAGGAATAAACATGTACTTGGAAAAGAATGACCCAAGTGAGTGAGGCATCACAAAATACAAACACTCAGCCCTTGTCTACATTCAAGATATTTATCCTGATGCCACTTCATCCATTAATTAATGCAAACACGCAGGCCATAGTTATATTCATGTAGGGGAACTTCTTCAAGCACAGAACAGTGTGGTCAGTTTAAAAGTGTCTTACTAGAGGATGCTGAGTTGGTGCAAACTTCACTACAAGTAATCATATCAGCATGAACTTTGTCATCATAGCGTTATCAGAAACAAAGCTTCAAACTTATTGGTTTCTCCTACCTGTACAGAGTAACCAACTGTTTTGTTCATACAAAGAGTTAGATGAGGTACTGGGAACAAACGAAGGGTACACCTCATTCTCCAAAAAAGAAGTGAATAAATACAGAGGGCAATGACTATGGGGCAACTAAAAGTAACTTCATTAAGAAACAATAGTTCTCTTAGAATTATAGAATCAATTAATATTTAAACCTAGTCAGCAAATGTAACCTATTATATATTTTTGGCTTTGAAATCAGAAATTATGCTAGCAATGAAAGTAAAGTTAGAAAAGAACCTTGCTGCCACTGTCTATGACTGCCCAGCATTGATGGGAATCTGGAATGACTGCTCTGGGAATGGTGAGGTATAATTTTATCTCCATTGTCTTGCTGTTAAGGGTTTCAACAGTGGTGAAGATTTCAACAGTGAAGACAAGTCGGTTTTGTTGTTATTGTTGCTTTTGTTTTTTAAAACATTTTAACAGGCACACAGTCACACACCATGGCAACACGATCTAAAAGAACTTTGATTACAGTTAATTTGACAAAAACTACTTTGACAAAAGGAGTAGCAGCAGATTATGGCAGATTGGTTGAGAAACTGGCAGCTTTTGCTCTCTATGGAATTAGTGCATTATAAATTGCCTTGCTGTGATAGGTCTTAGTTGTTAAGTTTTTCTCCTAGTTCATTCTCTTGACAACATTTTTCAGAAGCTAATGGCTCTGTGTAAAAAAAAAAATACAATAGCATAGGCAGACCCCGAGCCTAACTCTTACTTGCACAGATAACGTGAAATAAGTTATAATGTTTCCCTCCCTTACAAAACTATAATGTTTTCTCCTCCTGTGAAAGACAATTTGAGACACAAGGTTCTGAGATATTGGACCAACTCTTGGAGCCTAGGGAAGCTCCTTTAGTGACCTTTAAAGACCAGCTGTCCACTATACTACATTAGTGGGAAGCATCATAGCACTGTACCCAATCATTGATGCTGCTCAGTAGGCTCAAAGCACATGAAAGGAAATATTTTCAAAGGCACAAGCAAGATGGACCTCCTAAGCCTCATCCATTTCCAGTAAGAGCTAAGCTCCTTACTGACATTTGGAAATGTCCTTAAACTGTAGCAGGGGAGGGCCAGTTACTGTGGAGCACAGCAGGCCAGCCATCTGGATCTGTGAGAATGGGTGACCTTATGTACTCCTTACTCTCTTGCCATCAGGTCTGTCCAGTCAGAGCGGATAATTTCCTGAAGCCTCAAAAATGAAACATCATGTACTTTCATGCCTTGCTTCATCCAGGATTGAAGTTAGGGACCTAGATTACTTGGGCCTGTAGGTATACATGTAATGAGCAGCAGTTCCCCACCCTCTGCTCCAAGATCTGTTTGTCTCAAGAAGTGTAAATAACCCTAAGATCACCGCAACCTGACTGCAGCAGCCAACCTGGCAGGCTCTCAGAGCTGCGACCACTACTGCACAAACTCCCCATGCAGTGGCTTCAGCAACCACTAATGCATAGTCTCCCCAGGGACACTAGTTTGGCATCCCCCTTCTCTAAATCTATTCCTAGGGTGGGTACCACCCTTGCTGATCCCTAGTTTCTTTACTGCTCCATACGCTAAAAGAGTAATCTTGGATTTTGCACTCTAGTGGCTAAAATTAACTTTAAATTACCTTTCATGTTATTCAGGGAAAGTAAAAGTGTCTTAAAGCCCCCTTAAAGCATACTGTTCTACTTGCTGTTTAAAATCCCTGTTTTGAGATTGGTTTGCTCTGCATGTGACAGGTTTTTGTCCTGATAACAGAAACCTGAATAACTTTTTTCTCATTCATTATGAATATTTAGTATCTCTTCGTGGGTCACTCTCTCTGGGGGAGGGGCTCAACATTTGAAGATTAGTGGAGTATGAAAAAGTCAGGGAAAAAGAGAGAAATTGTATATAAAAAAGGCAAGGCAAATGATTAAATGTGCCCAATGGGAAATATAAATCCTAAGAAAAATTAACAAATAACATGGCAAAGAGAAGATAAAAACCCTATTGAAATTCTTTCTAGTTTCCTGCACAAGTTCAAAGATGCTTTGCAATGAAGCCCTGGAGTAAAGTTTTTATCTGTTGGTGATTGTCCAGGGAAAACAATTTGATTCAGTATGCAAAAACCTTTGGAATAGAGAGTATTCAGAGATGTTTTGATTTGAATTTGCAACATTAGTAAAAGAGTTCCAACCCTCTCTTCACACGTGCGTGTGCATGCACACGAACGCACACACACACGTGCACACAGACACACACACACACACACACACAAAGATAATAGCATGTACAATATCTCCAAAATTCATTGCAAGCTAGGAAATAATGCAACAAAGTAAATCAATGTTCAATTTTCTGCTTTGGGGAAAAAGCACATTTCCCACTGCAATTTCTAGGAAAGAAGTTCCAGTAAACAAGCTGTAAGAACTCGTACACCAAAAAGAAAAAAGGGAAAAAAAAACCCGTCAAAAGAAACACACACAATTTAGGGGGAAAATATATTCATAGAGTGCCAGATAAAGTGCCAGAAAATAAAATTTTGACAACCTGTATTCTGAACAAAATATTTATTCTTAATATTCTTGCTACAACCTGATGTAGTTAGGGAGACCTTAATTAAAGTCAGTGAATAAATCTACCAAATATCATAAACCCAAGTATTTAACACACAGATCTACATCTGAGCTAGGAAAAAATACCCTCTCCCCCTCTGTTTAATTTAATCTAAAATAAAATCTCAGTATAGCTAGGAGAAAAAACAAATCTTTGGCCATATCTAGTCCAGTACAGTTTTATTCAAATGTTAAGGGAGAGCTATAGAGAGGGGAGGAATGGTTTTAGTGTTTTTAAAAAAGTTAGGTTGAGACTTACAGCCCTCCCGCTACACAGATCAGGCACAGATAGAGCAAGACTTGCTATACTGCTTACATATAACACAATTTCATTTTAGATCAGTGAGAATAGTTCAGTTTTAATATGTATTTTAATCATAATATTTTTGACTGAAGACTGCCAAAAAAGAAAACCACTAGTGCCACTTCTAGTATGTTATTTGCTATGGATGAGTAGCCATCAGAAACTGGACTGATCTCCAACTTATTACATTTGACGTATGCTGCTGAAAAGACTCATGCATCAATTTAGCAAGTAGATCCATTAAGTCAGAATATTGTTCCCATCTAGACTCCAGTGGTTTCAGTACACCTGTGAGTTAATGACCTTAGAAAATAACTTTAGACTCAGAGGCTGTATTGGAAAAACAAAAACAAAAACAAAAAACAACCCCCTCCCCCCAAATTATACCTAAAATTTATCTTACATAATTAATGACTCAACAGAGCTATCCAGTAGCTTTTAATGCTATATTCTAGGAATGCCCTATGTTTTAGAAATACATTCTATTTAACAGTTGGCTGGGAAAGAAGAAAAGGAAAATCAATGTTGACAAACCTTCAAAGAGGTGATTATACGTTACTGATTGTTTTGTTAATTTTATTATGTTAGATTTAAGCATTATCACTTTTTAAATGTAGGTATTTCCCCTTATATTGTGCCCTGCATGGATATTTTAAAACTATGCTTATGGGAAATTCCATGGCATTGGTTATATAGACTTCATAGAGCAAATCTATCTTTATCTATGTATTTACTTCTCTTATTCAAAGGAATGCATAGAGCCAGACCATCAGTTGGTGCAATCAGCATAGCTCCATTAACTTAAGTTGAACTCATTGTCAGAGAGGAAGGAGGCAGTCTTTTCAGGAAAACTATTTTACATCAGAAGTAAACATATAATACAAAATAATTAAAATATTTTTTTTTCAAATTTTCAAAGTTAATACAAATAATTAAAAAAAAATTGAGGTCTGCAAAACACAAAATGTTGTTGTTATTATGAAAAAAATCTAGATGACCCAAATGAAATGGAGTTCCTAATTATTAGGAACTGCATATGTACATCATATGAGATAATGTTTGCCCCCCAAAGCCTACAATAATAAACTATCAGCATGTGCACAAGTTTGCGGGACCTGATCTACAAGCATATAGTTTACTTAAAGTTGCATGACAGTAGATTAGGTCCCACACTGGAAATGTGATCTAAGTTGGGATGGGGGGAGGGCAGGTAGGACTGAGGAGTCTGCGGGGGGGAAGGGGAAGGCGTTGTCCATTGGGAGATGGAGAAGTCAGGGGGCTAAAAATAGCCTGGTCAGTGTGGGGGAAGGGAACTGGAAAAACATCCCCAGAGTTGGGGTGAATGTGTGGGCTTCCCCAGCCCTGGGGCTGCACTCTAAACATGTTCAAGTTAGATCAGGCATGGGTTAGCCTGATCCACACAGTGTACCTCCTTAGATAAACTATGTTAGATTAGGACAGCCATTTTTTGCCTGATCTAAACTCCTTGAATGCATGTATACTTCAGCACTAAAAGTGCTGAACCTAGTTAGGTTGATTTAAGTGTAACATCTGCATATACCCTATGGGTACCTAGGCATGTGCTCAGGGACTGGGGAGGAGGGAAAGGTGCAGTTAATTTTAGCAGTTCCCAGAGAGCTGCTTTAATTAAAACACCACTGTGTCATATGTTTTAAGTTCCCAAACATTTAAAAATAGGCATGGGATGCTTTAACTAAAGCACCCCAGCAGCCATTTTTAAACCCACAGGGGTTCCTAGAGAGCCATTTTATTTAAAACACCACAGTGTCCTATGTATTAAGCCTCCATACATTTAAAAATGGCCATGGGATGTTTTAACTAAAGCATACCAGCAAAAACATTGGATAAAACATTATATTAGAAGTCACTGAGTAGGCCAGCCAAGGGCAGCCAGAGCCCTGGCTGCTTTAAAAGCAGGTGACAGCACCCCCTGCCACCTGGCATCTATCAGTGCATGGAGGCACTGAGCACCCAGGCACAGGAGCTATATTTCATAGATTTCATAGACATTAGGGCTGGAAGGAACCTCGGAAGATCATCGAGTCCAGCCCCCTGCCCAAAGGGCAGGAAGTCAGCTGGGGTCATAGGATCCCAGCAAGATAAGCATCCAGTTTGCTCTTGAAGGTGTTCAATGTAGGCGCTTGAACCACCTCTGGTGGCAGGCTGTTCCAGACCTTGGAAGCTTGAACAGTAAAGAAATTCTTCCTTATGTCCAGCCTGAAACGGTCTTGTAGTAGTTTATGACCATTTGACCTAGTCGTCATCCCTTGGGGCGCTCTGGTGAACAAACGTTCCCCCAGATACTGATGGTCACCCCTGATAAACTTGTAGGTGGCCATCAGATAACCCCTGAACCTGCGCTTTTCCAGGCTAAAGAGCCCCAGGGCTATCAGCCTGTCATCATAGGGTCTGCTTCCCTGACCTCTGATCATGTGCGTGGCTCTTCTCTGGACTCTCTCAAGCTTCTCCACATCCTTTTTGAATTGTGGAGCCCAAAACTGGATGCAGTACTCCAGCTGCGGCCTCACTAAGGCCGAGTACAAGGGGAGAATGACGTCCCGGGATTTGCTTGAGAAGCATCTATGGATGCAAGCCAGCGTTTTGGTTGCTTTACTAGCCGCAGCATCACACACATGTCTGATAGGTTTGATGACATTGCAAATTTAAGTTCTTTGTGTAAAGCAGAAATTGTTACAGCATGATTGAGGTGCCCTTTATAACTTCTGCAAGCACCCCTTATTGTTATCTGTTTTTTAAGGAAGCAGGTAGACTTGAGGGCTGAGAGGCTGGTCTGGGATTTAAGGGATCTGGGTATAATTTTCAGTGCTACTACAGAGATTACCTGAATAAGTTTGTGTCATTTCATAAATGGATACTTCCTCTACTATAATTTGCCAATACCTTCTTACTCAGGTGTTTTTCTTCTGATCTATCTACATAGTAAACTCTTTGTGGCAGAAAAGGTTAGTGTGTTTATCACCTAGCATAGCAAGGCCCTAATCTCAACTGTTTTATATGAGATGAAAAGTTTTTGGTATTATCTTTTATTGGACCAAGGAAGCCTTGCTTCTCATATATTCTCTGGACCATCACAACTACAACACCAGTCCTGTAGTCCAAACTAATTTTACCTTATCTTTTCCATTTTTCATAGTATTAGTCACACTAGATTGAAATTTTGCTAACAGGACTTTGGTTTTTTGGGTTTTCTTTTTCCCTTGCTCTCCTGAATGATACACATTTTTAGCCATAAAGAAAAATTATGACTTTTTGCTATATTTTGTTTTCTTTCTCTTCTTTTCACCAGTATTCCTGTTGATATATGCAAACATGTAGTAATTAATGTCCTTATCTCACTCTGAAACCACTACTCTAATTTTAGACCTATTGCCCACTCTTTCCCACTAACCAATCAATGCTATCTGTCATCATGCTGCCAACTCTTTCACTAAGCAGACAGACTAGCCAATAGCTTTCATGGCTGTATTCAGCATTTTCTTATAAATGGTCATATAAAAGTTTTAATTGTCCGGCTTTTCCACCTCTCTCCTTTCTTGTGACCAAATACATTTTTAGTTTCATTGCTCTTTCACTCTTCTGGAAGCATCCTGTTGATCTGGTGTTCTCTCATTTGGTAGTTGTCTCCATTTTATAGTATATTTATTCAAAGGAGGGACTGGAGAAATATATGAAATTATATTTTAAGTGAAACATATGACTCCACATAGTCCACAGTGTATGCAAAGAGCCTATACTCTGGAGACTTAAGAAAATGGAAAGGAAAGCCTATATGGACCCCAACCTTCTACAACTACTATCTATTCTGAACACTTCCCTTGCACTATGGTTAAAAAAAAAAAAAGAGCACATGGATTTTCCATGTTGTAGCCTTGCATTACAAAAACTTCTCTGAAAGGCACCAGGTTAAAGAGATGTGCCTCACATCCAGGTCCTCTGCTAGGAAGAAAGGTACTAATTTACTCCCCTATATTTTCCTTAGTAAGGTCCGGGGGGGGGGGGGGGAACAACCCAAGAAACTCTCTCTTCTATTTTATTAATTTGTTTACACTGTACCTATCTTGAAGCAATACATAAAGTAATACAGTATGTACCTTTTCACTTTCCCTCTTTCTCAAGGAAGCTGTACATATTATTTTAATATTGCTTCTCTTTTATGTAAACTTTAAACTAGAAATTCTCTTTCAATCTTAGTGATAGGTCAAGTGTGTCTTTTGGCTTCCACTTACTCAAACCTGCAACCTCTCCAGTCAATATTTATTTTATGAGTCTTCAAAAGCCATTGAAAAAGTAGTGTGGGTAGAAAAAAATGAATCTATAACTAGCTGCTGCAAAGAAGATAAACGTACTTTTCGTTGTCACTCACTAAATTCACTTTGGAATTGCCTTAATCTCAGGTGGCTCATTTGAAGACCTTAAGTGCAAAGAAGTACTAGAATGACAATAATTTCTTTGCATCATTTGGAGAGGTTCATTCAAACTTTAAATGTTAGCCAGATTATTTTTTCTAGGAGTGGAGGGGACAAATGTGTGTATGTTATAAGAAAATGAACACCTGCTTATCTTTGCAGGAATTATCTGATCCTTGTAGTCATGTTAAGAAATAACACACGGAGGACTGCTTTTTGTGAACTGATGTCTTATTCTCAGCTCAAATTAAATTTTCATTATCACTAACATGCACTCCACTGAAAATATAGTTACAGACATTATTCTGAACAAAACAAAGGAACTGAGAGAGCTAAGTTACCACAATATATTTACATAAGTATCAGTTCTTCCTCCAGTGTTCTTAAAAAAATGCATGAAAACCTGGTTCCATTAAGGTCAAGAACAAAGCTTCCATGTGTGTCAACTAAGGCAAGGATTTCACTGTGTGCATCTACACGTGAAATTAAAGTGAAGCAATAAACTCCAAAGCAGTTCACACCAGCGTCAACTACTCCTGGGTGCAGCATCTACATGTGCACCCAAGACAAGAGCAATTTGAGCCTGGGCAAAGCAAGCCCCTGGCTGGCTGGGCTGACCAGACACAATTTATGCCCTATGTCACCATCTACACATCCATTTTATGTAATAAAGTACTCCATTGTAAGACAGTACTGTCCTCAAAAGTACTATCCTATGGTGGAGAGAATCAGTTTACTGCACCCTAATACCAGCTCATGTGTATACTGTGACACTTTACTGCAGAGCTAATTAGTCAACAGTAAAACTACATGTAGAGATACCTACCCAGCATGCATTAGAGGTTAGATTGTTGCATTACATGTGATTAACAAGTAAAATTAATTGTGCATTATGTTTGGCAGTGAATTGATTCATTTCTACAAAGGAGAGAAGGCAAGTATATCACGTGGGTACGCATACATGTGCACGCATGCAGACACACACACACACACACACACACACACTGAACTAAAGAATTCAGTCTAAAATAATCTTAAGAAATAAGCATTTAAAGTAGAATAGGGGAATGTTATAATGATGAAGATAATCACCTTCACTGGAAGACAAAAGATATAGTACCGTACAAAAATGTACTGATAGGAATGTCTCAATTATTCATTTTCCTAAAATACAAATTCTTCTTATTCTTGGTCTTAGGAGACCAAAATCTAAGAGTGACACCTTTAGCTAAGTTTTACTTATACATTCCTGAGAAAGTCTTACAAAAAATAGGAGTATATTTAAAATTTCTGACCAATGTCTAAAAACTCTGAGAACCAGAGTTCTCCATAAATTTGCAAGTACTGTTCAATGGTCAGCACTTCTGAAAGTTAGGTATCTGACATGAGTGTTGAAGTATATTTCTAAGCATAATTTTAGATTCTTATTTAAAAAAAAAAGAATGGCCTTGATTTCTCATGCCGATTGTTACACTAACTACTAATTTTTAGGATAAATTCACCATGCCTAGTATGTCACCAATATGACTTTTCAGGTTTAAAAAAATGTTGCCAAATCCCAGATATGCAAGTCTCCAAGAGTAAAAATGCCCTTTTTTATTTTACAGAATTGTGTATGCACACACAAATATGCCCTATATGTTATTGGGCTGCAGCCATTGATCTTTAATTTGTCATAGGTACAGTATCTTCCAGTTTCTGAAGCTAGCCAATTTTTGAATACGGATATCACAAAAGGATGTAATTATATAATGCTCTGCCAAAATTCTTGGTTGTCATTTTAGTCTTGTTTTTCATAATCGTATTTATTTGCCATATTTCAAAGTCCAAGCATTTTTTGTTTAGTTGTTCAATATAAACTGTGACAGTTACGTGTGTAAAGGGTAAATCTGAAACTTGGCATGAAGATAAAAACAAGAAAAAAGAAAGAGACTGATGCAGATTGAGAAATAATGAATAGTAGTCATTCAGTGGGCATTCTTCTCCTAGTACACTCAATGAGGTAGGATTCCTTTGAAAATATATTTATTTTTTTAAAAACAGCGTTATATTAAGCATGCACAGGGAGACTGAATTAAAATGGCACATAAAACCTTAATTCTGTCATTTCCCATCTCTGAATGCTTGACTTCGTAACCATAACATGTTTTTCTTTTAAAAAAAAATCTAATACTGCAAAATGAGCATGGCATGGTAACACAGTTTTTCTAAATTTCATTTAACTGTAACAGAAACACCATTTAGATACTTATCTTAGTAAAAATATAATGAAAATGAATTATCTTTTAAAGGTCACATTCTTGACAAATTGAATAGATTGGAGAAATAAAATCTAGCATTAACCATCTGCGAAACTTGCTGCAGCAGGAAATCATCAGGAAAAAAGAAAATCAAGAAAGTTTTTTTTTTTTTATTTAAATAAAAAAAATGGAAGGCCATTAATTTTAGGAAGATTTTTGTTTTCTGTGCTTTTTCACAAAGGCTGAGAGTACTGCATATGTTACAGTTTTCCCAGTGGCCCAACGTTAGAAAAAAGAACACACATAAAAATGGATTTTCAAATATCAGAATACTCTCTCAATGCAGTGATCATCCTCACTCTACTCTATGGGTGTGAAAGGGCTCATCCTTTTCTTTTTTTCTGTGTTTCTATATTGAATGATCCTTGCATGAATATAAGGATCAGATCATTCCTAGCCCAATGGGTCCATGGGTAGGACTACTAGATGTGACAGTACAATTAATGTGTTGCTTCCAGTTTGTGATTAATACTACCATTCAGTTCTCATAATTGGATTTATATTCCTAATGATTATAAGAAATATACTTAGATTTACTTTCCTGTGTGTTTGAACTGAGTGAATTTTTGTGAATGGATACACTCAGTTGTGAGAGGATTTGTAAAAAAAGGAAAAAAAAATCAGGAACAATGATGATTCAAACTATTCATTATAAAAGGCATGAATATCCTAGAATTTTCTCTACTGGGGGATGCATTCAGACTATAAAAGGTTATGATGATTGATTGCAAATTTATGAAAATTTATTATTTCATTTGGTTTTACACAAAAATTGTATATATAATGGCATTTATTTTTGACCAAGATCAAATAAGTTTTTTGAACATTTCTGAATAGTGCAATGATGTAAGGAAACATTCTCTCTCCTTCTTTCTTTTATTTATTTATTTTTCTTATATCATGCATAATTGTCGCATGTTCAAATCATCTTGTGAAAAAGATGGTAAAAGCACTAATAACCCATTTCCTACTGGAAATGCCATCTTCACCTCATTCTGTCAAAAATTTGACAAGTAATGAAAACTACATATTTCCATGATGCAGTATTTTACTGTAATGGTGACTCTCTGACCCTAATCCTCTCATTTGGCTTACCTGTTATTACTGCAGAACCCAAAGGGATGAAACAGGAAGACAAAAGTTTTGGAAACACAAGATTGGATTTAAATAAAACTCTGGGTACAGCTACTGACTAGTTCAGTTGTAGCATAAATTACATTTGTTGCAAAATTTCTTCTATGCACTCCATCTGCTAACAACCTGTGGGAGCCTGGGACCCGGCCTCCCGAGGAGCCCAGGAAGGGGAACTCCTGGGAATCAACCCCGAATACCAGGGGGAAAGTGGCTTGGCCTGGTAAGGGTTGGAGGTGTTCCCTAGATACCTGTAGGAACACTGGCAGTGGCGGTGGAGTGACAGATGTAGCAGCAGTCACACTTTAGAAGTGTGTGCTCACTGCATAGAGGCAGGCATGTTGAAGCATCCAGTATAACCAGATGTCTAGTGCCAGCCAGAGAGGGAGATGACACAGCGTGGAGGCAGCACAGGAGCAGAGCAGCGGCTGCTTTGCGAGCAAAACATTCGGCTGATCCCTCCAATGCCAGTAAGGTACATAGCCTGAGGTCCAGGAGCTCAGAGGAGGACTTGGCACCTGGTCCCCAGGGCCAGGGAGAGCTTAATCCAAATCCTTCACAGCAACTAAGATGATGGGGGATCTTATTCTTGTGAGTAAAGAGGTACCAGCAGTACCTTAATAGGGCCCAAACAGGGGCGCTCAGAGAAGCGGGGCATCAGGGCCAGCATACAAGTCAATGAACTACCTGGCTACAATTGATTTATTACTCTTTAATTGATTTTTTATTCATTAATTGATTTGGCAGTGGGAAATGTTAACTGCCTGGCAGTACTGAGTTAATGATTTGCCGGCCGACTGCCTAAGGAGTCATTGAGCCTCATCCAAAGGCAAAAAAAAATCCTCTTGTACTAGGAGGACTGTTGTTGAGTCAGAGGTGCACTGACGTAAGCCAGAAAGGTGACTTTGAGTTGAAAACCTGGAACTTGAAACCAGGACCGAGAGACCACGCTAGTGGTCCTAACCTGGCATACAGTACTCAGGTATTTTTCTTTCCTTTTACTCCTAAGATGGGCTTCAAGGCTTTAAATACCTGGTTGCGCATGGACAGGGTGAAGGGGAGGCAAGCTCTGCAAAAGGCACCCACAGAGCTACATGCAGGCCAAGCTGTTGGCTTATAAACCCAGGTCTGTAGAGGGCTCAGGTTCTCGAATCTGGCAGTACCAGATCTATCTCCTATGTTGGGTACGCACCTAGACAAGGGCCTCTGTACAGCTAAGAACTATGAGGGCACTTATCCAAAAGCTACTGCCTGCTCCAGGACCTTATTGCATGTAACAGTGAAAATAAATGTATTGGAGGAGAGGGATCTTGTAATTAAAAATGAATATTCAAAATATATTCACCGTATTAAAGTATCACAATAAAACCATATAAAATATATTTACTATTATGTGACATTTCAATGAGTGAATATAAAACTCACTGAAGATCCATGCAAGCTATATTACATTATTCATAAGAATTATACAATGAGGTTTCAGCTTTTTCATTCTCCCCAGTCTTCCTCCCCACTCCCAAAAGAACCTGCAGAGGAAATAAGTAAGCCTGGAAAACTGAACTTAAAATGTATTTTGAATTCAAAACAGTGCAAAAATATTAGGTCTCCAAATGCATCTTATCGTCCTTCCACAGTCATAATGAAATCTTCCTTTCTCCTACCATATATTTCCTGCCACCAATTTCAAGTTCTATAAAGCCAGGATTATACAGTCTGATCTTGCTTGATCATGTAATACTCAAACAGTTCATACATACATTCATTTTATGAATACCTATTTGTTCAGTGCTTTGGAAAGTCTCTAGCTTACTGTATCAAAAACACCACTGGGACCCTCTATTACTACTGTTCATATAAAATAAACCCTGATTTTCCTGATGAAATAGACTTAGTCCATGCACACACAAGCCAGTTAAATATATCTTACTATTTCTGTATTGTTCTGGAAGACTAGAATAACACTCCTGCTGGGCTGAAAAGAAACCAAGCTTGTCAAAATGAGACAAGACTTTTCACTTGCTTGATTCCCACAGTGGTTGGTGTGTTGGGTAAAGACACAGATAATACAGGAAGACCTATCTAAAAGCCTCCTCTACCTGAATGCTATTGAAATATGTACTTTTTAGTGCATAGTTATTTGTACAAATCCCTCCAGTGTGCCTCAGATCCTTGTATCAGTAAACAGCCTGGCTATTCTGGTTGTGTATTAAATAAGTTTGATGAGTTTGGAAAGTTTTATCTTCCTTAGGCTGTACTTCAATCTTATTAAATTAGAATCAAAACTACAACATGTATAGGTTTCCATCACAGCACATGACATAGAGAAACAGCTGATGTCTTTGTAATACACCATTCCTACCCCTCAAACCAAATTCTATGAATTTCTTTTCATAGAAAGAGCCTCTGTGGAAAAAGTCCCTGACAACAGTATACTTTAGCATAGACAAGACACTCTGGGTATGTACAAGCATTACATTTAGATTGCCCTAACTCAAGAAAGGTTAATTTATATGCCTCAGCATATAGGTATTCGTGAAGTTAAATCACACAAATTGTGTGCCTGATCTAATTAATTCATCTCTGGAGGTGAACTTCAGATCAACCTGGGTTAACCTAATCTAAAATGAATTAACCCAGTCTAGTGAATGTCTGTGTGTGTAAACAATAGTGCAACCTGGGGATGGGAAAGGCCAGCTGCTCACCCCAGCTTCAGGGCTGCATTCTTCCTAACCTGGACCAAGCATCCCCTTCTCTCAACCCACCAACCCCCCTCCCCTAGCAGATGCACAGAGTCCCCCATGGGCCCACCAGCCTGACCCCTTCTCCCACTTCCTGAGTTATTTATCTTGGGCTGCCCACTCTGCTTCCAAGAGCATCAAATGCCTGCACACACTGCACCCTGTATAATGCCTGCACACATCCCCTGTATAATCCTGGCTTTAAAATAAGCCCCCTAAACCTTAATTGACTCCTGCAAGTGCTTGTTCTCACCCTTTGAGTAGACATGGGAGGACCGTGTTAGGATTTGCCTCTGCATACTCAATTGCAATGTTTTTGCGCAGCTACACTCCATCATGTTTTGGTGTAATCCAGAGACGGGCAAAGTCTGGCTCACAGGCTGGATTGGGCCCAGAGTGGACTCCATTTTCCAGCAGTCCCTGTCCACGTTGCTGCAGCCAGTTTCCCTGGAGACCGCAGGAGTGGCACTGACGTGGCAGCATGGGCCAGGGGTTCCATGGAGACCAGCACCAGCAGCGCTGGCAGGGCATGCAGCTAGGCAAGGAGCTGCTCTGGGGCTGGGATTTTGCAATGGTGACCGTATGGTTCAGAGGCAGAGCACAGCGCCACTGCTCCTGGAGTCTCCATGGAAAACAGCTGCACTCATAAGGGCAGGGGCTGCTGGGAAATGGGAAATTCACCATTTTGCTCAGCCCGGGTGTAACAGGACCAGAGCCCCAGGGGTGGCCATGATGCCCTCTGCTGACCAAGCAGTTCCTACCCTGCTCTGACTCTAGGGTACTCTCCTTTTTCTCCCTCTTGCCATGCTTTGATATACTTGGTTAATCTTGGAAGAGAGGCTGCTCAAGGGTACTAGAATGTGCCCTAGTTTGTTTTCCTCCAGCAGATCCCTCTTGGAGCCTGATGGATCCAATTCACCTCTACATGCTAGGTGTGCTTTCCTGGCTCACAACTGCTCCCATGGCACCACTACTTTATGGGCTATTCATGGTCTCCAACCTCCCCTGTAGCCATGTTTATGCCTCACAAGTGTTGCTGTTCAATTAGTCGTGCTTGTTGAGGCCTCAGCCTTCTGTAGCCTCCACCCCCTGCAGCCTCTTCCCCTTTGCTCTTGCTGGGCCTCCCAGCCCAAGCCCATTGTGGTGGATGTGACTTCTGGTCTTCAGCATTTGTCTTGCCTACTTTGACATTATTTCTGCCCTGCCCTGGGCACTGGGCTCTCTGGCCTTGTCTGCATACTGTTTTGAGCATTGGCCCTTGGGTCCCATTTGGCTTCAGCTTCTCTGTGTCCACACTTCTTGGGCACTGGACCCCTTAGCTCTGTCTGGCTTCAGCTGATTAGGTTTAAGCCTCTCTGGAGGCTACAACCCCCTTTCCAGTGGCTGCACAGTAGTACCTTGAGCCCATTCCTTGGCAGGGCTCACATAGCCAGGTGATTCACTACCCCATTCAACTCCCAACCCAAACCACCAGTAAAAATCTCAAATGAAAGCATAAGCACTCCAGCTATTACTAAAGTCTTAGCACACTGGCTGCACAATAAAACCCCTACTAATTTGGGGTTCCAAGCCCCTGCAAGTCCTTAGCTCCTGACTATCGCTTCCCAGGCATAGCAGAATCCTAGGCATTAGCTCAGCCACAGCCAGTTTGCTGCAGAGTTTTTCTTCCTCTGGCTTGCAGGGCTAGCATGCTGACCCTGGCTCATGCCCTGGGCTTATATGCTTCCTAATAGGGCTGCGTGAGTCTTTGGACCCTGCTTCAGATCCAGACCCACTTTGGATGCTTTGGCGTCTGAAGTGGCACTTCTGGGTCGAAGCAGGATACCAGTAATGGTGTCCAGAGTGGGTTGGGGGCATCTGAAGAGGAGCTTCGGATCCAGTTTGGATGCTTTGGAGCTGCTTTGACCATTTTGAGGGAATTAGAAGAGGGAGGGAGAGCGGGGGAGGGATGGAGAGTGGGAGTGGGGGTGGGAAAGACTAACCTCTGTAGGTAGCCGGTGAGAAGGATTTCTCCCTGGCTACCTGTCCAATGGTAGTGTAGGGTGGGACTAAAAAAAGTATAAAAAGCCCCTGTTTCCATCCCTTCTGCACCTTTTGCAGCTCATTCCCTGTCAGCAGTTGTGAGAGAAAGGAACGCTGTGACTAAGACCTGCCTGCTGCTTTTCCATGTTATAAAGGAGTGGTTAGGATTTAGCTTAACTTAGCTTAGTTTAGTTTAGCTATTGAATTCAATTATTAGTAGTATTACAATTCAATTTTTTTCTTTGAATAATTTTTTTGGAAATTTGTTTTGGAAACTTTGCAAAAAGACAGTTGTGTTTTCCCAGCCAGTGTTATCTATCACTGTGCAGGGAGGCACAGATTGCTTGCACGCACGCATGCGCACACACACAGAGAAACCCAGAATATAGAAAAAAAAATCACAGTAGAAGAAGACAGACAGATATTTACAGAAGAGCAAAACACAGATAATATATTGAGACACAGGAACACACTCAAATAATTTAATTCACACCACAAGATACACAATAACATGAGAGCCAGAAAGAAGACACACAAATAATTTAATTCATAGCACATGACAAGATAGACAATATAGTGAGAGCCAGAAAGAAGACACACAAATAATTTCATTCACAGCACAAAATAGACACAGATATTAAAAGGAGAGCAAGACAGACATATACAAAAGGATTCACACACAAAGAGAGACCTTTTGCAGCACAGGAAAGATCAACATGAAGTGTGCTGGAAAGGCAGGTGCCAGGTCTAGTGGCAGGGGAGAGAGAGGGGGTAAGGAGAGAGCTAGAGCTGCAAGCCACCCCTGCTCCCCCCGGGCCCAAACACAGACACCTTCTATTCCCAAGCAGCAATGGAATCAATGCTGCCAGTGGAAGCCAGGCAGTGGGAGCAGTGTCTGCACCTAACATCCCTGCACCTGCACCACCTCCACTCTATCCAGAAGTGGGCACCAGCCATGGAATCACTGCTTCTTCCACCCCAATTTCAGCTCTCAGCATGAGCCTCCCACTGCCAGAGGAGGAACTGGAGCTGTAACCAGGGATGCTGAGTGCACAGGTTCAGGCAATTCTGGGGACTGAGGGGGAAACAGAGTTTGTGCTCCACACCCCTCCCATTTCCCCTAGACCCAGGTCTCCTCCAGAAACCAGCACTTTGGAGGAGGCTGAGGTTGTAGAGGCAAGTGGCTCACCTGAGGAAGCTCCTCCTGCTGTTGAGCCTCAGCCTGCTGAGAAGGGGGAAAAGGCAGGATCCTTACCCTCAACCTAGAAGCGGGAGAGTAGTGTAGTGTGGGATCATGTTGAGGTGGCAGATGATCCCAGGTTGGCCATCTGCCAGCACTGCCAAAGGCACATGAGTTGTGGCAAGGACATGAGACACTTCTCCACCATGGCCATGCTGCTGCATCTGAGGAGGCACCACCCCCTTGCCCTTTTTCCTGCTGCTCAGCCTGGCACCAGTGCGAGTGTGCCAAAAGAGAAGTTCACTGCTTGTTCCAAAGCTCCTTTACCCCCAAAACAGAAGCAGGCCACCCTGGACCAGTGGGGGAAAGGTGGACAGAAAGGGGGGTGCATTCCCAAGGTGCGCAAGATCATCCAGAGCACTGGGGAGATGCTTGCTCTGGATAGCCAGCCCTTCTCCCTAGTTGAGTGACCAGGGTTCAGGCAGTTCATAGCACTTCCAACCCCATTTTACAAAGTGCCTGCATGCACCATCTTTAGCAGGATGGGGGTGCCCCCCCTGTATCAGGCATGCAGGGAGTACTTGAGGGAGGACCTGTACAAGGCAGGGTCACATGTAGCCTTGCATTTCACCTCCGACATCTGGAGCAGCCAGGGTGACAATCACGCCTCTCTCTCCCTCATGGGGCACTGGTGCACTCAGTCAGGCCATCAGTGGACTCTACAGTAAGCTGGGGTGCTGGATGAATCCCACATGGCAAGAGAGATCATGGGGGCCATGAACTGCATGGTGCAGGGGTGGCGCATTGGGAGACTGAGCTCACCTGCAGGTTCCTGGTCACCAACAATGGGACCAATATGGTCAAGGCTGTCTGTGATGCCAACTTTGTTGACATCTGCTGTGTGGCACACAGGCTGCATCTAATAGTGAGGGATGCCTTGGAGGGGGGCAGGGCTGCCAGTGATGGTGCTGCCCCCACTACTGCTACCAGTGGCAAGCTACTTCCACTACAGCATCAAGGGGGGCAAGATGCTGCAGGAGAAACAGGCAGAGCTCAGCATCCCGCAGCACAGAATCATACAGGATGTGGAGACTTGGTGGAACTCCACATACCTGATGCTCGAGAGGCTGGTGGAGTAACAGAAGGCCATCCATGAGAAGGCCTTGCTTGGGGAGATAGGGATCAGCACCCCCCTGAACAGAGCTGAATGGGGTACCATCTCCCAGATCTTGCTGGTACTCAGGCCCTTCCTGGAAGCCACCGAGACCCTTAGTGCTGACGATGCCCTCCTCAGCCAGGTGATCCCCCAGTGAGGGAACTGGAGAACCAAACTGAGAAGTTCCAGGGGATCAATGTTCCTGGCTGGGGCAGGCCACTGTCACCAGACATGCAGGCACTGGTGAGGTGGCTGAAGGAGGGCATCAGGAGACAGCTGGATCCCTTGCAGTCCAGCACGGTCCACATGTTGGTGGGCATGTGCAACCTGAGGGTGAAGGGGAGCATGTGCACTGGCAGCCCCAAAACCCTTGATCACTGGATGCAGGTGCTGGTGAACAAAGTCAGGGAGGCTGAAGTACAGAGGTGAGGGGATGTGGAAGAGGGAGATCCACTTTTCCATTCCAGCACTCCCAGCACCAGTGTCAGCACCAGCACCAGCCAGTCTCCTCCATGCCAGCCACTGCCAGTGTGGGCCATGGGCATGGCTCTCAGTCCAAACACACCACATCCCAGCCTTGGGCAGATAGTGCCAAGGCTTCGGTGGCTACCTATCTCACTGAGGATGTGGAGCCACTGGAATGTGACCCAGATGTGGCAGGATCTGGCCACGATTGCCCGGCAACACCTGTCCTTTCTACAGACTGGTGTTCCAAGCGAGAGGGTGTTCAGCATTGTTGGGGATGTTGTGACACCCCACCACACCCACTTGGATGTGCCAAGTAATGCCCCGCTCTCAGCTGGAGGGGACACTAACTGCATCACCAGCCAGCTTGGGAAGAACATGTCCCTGCTGAGCTCATTCCCTTGCCAGGATGAACTTGGAGGTATGGGATTGGGGCTATGGGGAAGGAGGAGGCCTCAGATCCTGGGCATGACCACTAAAACTGCACCCTGCCGGGGTAGGGAGGCCTGGTGGGACTGCTGGCAGTGCAGCAGCTCCGTAAATGCCAAGACCAATGATCCCCTGGTGAAAGGTGGGGAGGAAACATCATAACCTCCAGCTGATGCACACACACACAAAGTCCTGGCTGGGGAATGCCCAGACCCGTCATGTCTTTGACAGGCCTGATGCTTGCAGGTTGCAGTGCAGTTGTGAGGCTCCCGGTGAGCTCAGCTTAGCTGTCCGGGATGCCCCTCACCCCCTGATGCCTCCATTTCCATTTTCACTGACTGACTTTCTTGCCCGCATTGCATGCCAGGCCAGCCTCTGGCTTCTTTACTATTCCTTCCATCCAGAACCAACTGCAGATACTTCCTCAGCCTGACAAAGGGGTTTTCAACCCTAAAGCTTCCAAAGATAATTTTTTTTGAGTACTCTCTCTTTTTTTTTTTATAATACACATATAGACATAAAAACACAAGATAAGCCATCACACACTATGAATAACATCATATACCCAACACAACACAACATCTTTACTTCTTGCTGTCAATTCCTTTATAAAAAGAAAGGCTCTGTGACAGTTCTGTGTGGGTACCTTTGATGCTGCTGCTGATGCTACTGGTGTTGAGCCAGCTAAGTTATTGTACCTGTTGTCATGTAAAGCGGAGGACCGAGCATGAGGCTGTAGGGGAGGAGGAGACCTTAGTGGGGCACATTGCCATGTTGTGCAGAGGCCCCAGTGTGAGGAAGGGCACACTTTAACACACACTCAGTGTCACTCACCCACATCACGAATTTTACCTGTCAGCAGGTTGGGGTGTAGGGCCCCAAATGACAGACTCCCACAGCAAGACACACACAGCTAGCAGGCTTCACAGTCTGGCAGGGCCCAGCACTCCCTGAGGCCTGCTCTAGGACACGCACTCACAGCTGGCAGGCTTTGTGGCCTCAGTAAGAGCTACCACCCCTGCAGTTTTTACCCCCCCCCCCGTGTTGTAACACAGACATGACATGAGTTTTGCTTTCAGGAATTTGGGGTGCAGTTCCCCCCAAACCCCTGCACTGATCTTCTTGAAACTTGGCGGGCTTTGTGGCCTCAGCAGGAGCTACCACCCCTGCCATTTTGACACCTCCCTCCCCCGTGTTGTAACACAGACATGACATGAGTTTTGCTTTCAGGAATTTGGGGTGCAGTTCCCCCCAAACCCCTGCACTGATCTTCTTGAAACTTGGCAGGATTTGTGATCTCACTAGGGGTCACCATCTCTGCAGTTTTCAGTCTCCTGTGGTGTAACACACAGCAGTGACATGAGTTTGGCTTTTACAAATTTGGGGTACAGTTCCCCCCAAACCCCTAAACCAATCGTCTTGAAGTTTGGCAGACTTTATGCTCTTAGCATACACTACCACCCCTGTAGGTTTCATCCAAATCATACAAAAAACAACAAAGTTATAGATCTTCCATTGATTCCCCATTATACCCTATGGCCAGATCTCTGAGGCAGCTCTGAAACTTTGAAACCACTTCAGCTGGATCGAGGTGGAAACCCAGTCCGGAGCTCACAGCCATCTGAAGCGGCTGGATCTGAAGCCAGATTAGATCGCTGCCGACTCGCACAGCCCTACTTCCTAAGCCCTGCTCCCTTCCTGGGGAAGTGGTTCCCCCAGCTACCTGAAGGTGCTCTCTAATTAGGCTTGCTGGCTGGTCTCCATGACAGCCTCTAGTGGCTAATCTAGCAGCTGTAGCAGTACTCTGTTTCTCACATAGTAACCTCTCTCTCACTAATGAGCAACCTTCCCCTCCTGGAGATCTCCCTGTGGCTGTTTATGCTTCAAAGTAACAGAAGCCCTAGGCTCCCTGTTACAGTCGGCAAATACATGGCACAGTTGTAAGTTGTGGGCCCTTTAACTAATTCTGTAACGTAACCAAGAAGGGCAAACTGCTTAAGTGATCACTAGGCACTCTGACCATAAACTAGGAACATTATAGGACCAATAAATAAACATCCTGAGAGGGGCAAAGGACATGAAAGATGTGCCATTGTCAAGGCAACAAGGGGGAAAAGGTGCAGATTACCTATAAAAGAGAGAGCAAAAATATGGAATTTGTGACTGCCCCACTATCCAAGAAGAATTGTGGAACCCAGAAAATGTCTGAGCACCTGGCTCCAAGGAGACACACTGTCCTCAGGGCTACATAAGACTTTTACAAAGTTCCTGTTGTGGTTTAATTCAGGCAGAGATTTCTGTTGTTTCTTTATCTTATTTCGTTGTGGCTTAACTTCAGCAGAGTTTTGTGTTGTTTCTTTCTCTTATGCTTTAAATTGGGAATTGCTGTACTCAATAAGTGTTTTCTTCAGAGAACAGACTATTCTTGTCCAAGCCATTTTCATGACGTCTGTGCCATCACGTGAATTCTAACACTAAGGTTAGGTAATACATGTCCATACATAGATAGATTAAGCGTATAAACAAATTTCAATATATATGAATAGAAGCTGTCTTTTGGGAATAGGAAGTATATTTTCCCCCTATGGTGCTTGCAGATTCTGGCAGAGTAGAATCAGTTTTGATTTTAACCTGATCCTTATGGATTCAGATTTGGCTCAACGTACAAAAGATGCTTATAAGCACACAGCTCCCATTGATTTTTTCCCCCTTAGATAAGTCCCATTTACTTTACAGACACTTGGACCTCTCACTCTGTCTCAATCCATTCAATCTGATGGTATGCTGTTGTCCTACAGACTATACAAAGTGGGGATCCTATTATATACATCTCAAAAGAGATTATGAATCATAGAGAATGGTTTACTCCTTTCACGTAAATAAAAGGAAAAATGCAAGATTAACCATATTTAATGAATAAGGCTTTTGGTTCCTTTCTTTCAATGTGTGTGAAAACCAAGAATTCAGATAAAGTATATTTACTTTTTCTTAAATCTATTAAACAATTATCTTTTGTTGCTTGATAAAATATATGTGCTAATCAGAAGTTTTGAAAAGCAGACACTGTAAGGCACCTAACTTAAATACAGAAAAAAAATCCCAAAATAAAACCAGAATGAATAGAGCAACCCCCACAGGGATAAAAAAAAAAAAAAAAAAGTCTAATTTACTAGAATTATAGCTATTCAGAATCTGGATATGAAATGGGAAAACACTTATAAAAATTAATATCTGTCACAGTCACCTTTAAATATAATTTAACATTATAGTCGCATTGTATCATGAAAAGATTTGTCTTCCTAGAAAGAAATAAAAGTGAATACTTTTACAAAAGAGTTACAACCAAAGTTATTAAAACTTCCATCTCTAGAGAAGAAGAAAAATAATGCAGTTGTAAAGAACAAACACTGGGGGAAACAACAGAGACCAGTTGTTTCATCAAAGAAATAAACAAATGTTCATGGGAAAAAAATAAAACAAATCCAAAAATACATATTGGAGCAGCACTGAAAATTGCAGCAGAACAGCATAGTCTTTAAGCTATTACAAAATGTATGAAGTTTGTGAAGCAGGTACAAGATAAAATAATACAGACAATTTAAACTAATAGTATCACAGAGTAGGGTCCTGACTAGGAGCTACAGCTGTGAGTTGGCACTATTGGGCTGGTGAGCCAGGACAGGTGAGTGCATGAGCCAGGTTTCTAAGATCCACCTAGGAGATGAGATATGGGTCCATGAGTCCATGAGATATGGGTGGGAGGCAGCAGAAACATGAAGCTGGGAGGTGGAGAGTTAATGGGATGGGGGTGGGTGGGTAATGAAATGGAAGGTGGAAGAGAAAAGAGTGTGGGGAATGGTGGTGAAATGAAATGTCACCCACTGAAAGATCAAATAAAAAAGTAAAAGAAAAAGAAAAAAGAAAGAGGAAGTAAATTAAAGTAGGTATCATGTTTTAATAAATTGGGAATTGTGATTGGGGTGTGTGGAGTACTGGTCATCCTTCCCAGGGTGGCTGGGAAGTGGGAGCAGTGAGGGAAGGTGCTTTTGAGGGAGCTATGGCTGGGAAGAACACCCTCCCATGGGGATCCATTTTTGCCCCCCATTTTTTCCTCCTTCTCCATCTATCCTAAACTCCACTCCCAGAACTATCCATGCTCTGCAATCTGGCTTGCTAGCACATGCTCTGCAGGTTGTTTGCACAAGATTGCACCCCTGGAGGGTGGGAAGGTTACACCCCCAGAGGGATGAGAAGGGGACTTGGATTGGTGCCAGAACTACGCCCTGGGCAGTAGAATTCAGGGGATGGAAAGTTCATCCACATGGAACAGCAGAGTGGAAGAGTGGACACTACATCCTTGGATACTTAAGGATTGTGACTTGGGTGGCTTATGTTTGGGAAGTGGCCATGTATCAATGGACTACAAGGTGGGTAACAGATCAGATATAAACTTTTCCTGGAGTGACATAACTTTAAACTGCCTAAAGTGTGCTTAAAACTAGTTCCAGGTGTTAATGTGTGGACAATTCAGGGGTTAAGAGCTCCAGGTGCAATAAGGCCCTCAGGATATGGACAAATGTACATATCCTAATGGCCTTATTAGGATATAGAATAATGTACATTTTAAGTGCTTTAAAAGTGGAGGAAGAGCTGCTGCTATGATGCAGTATTATTTGCTATAAAGTATCTGTTCCACACACAGCAATACACGTAAAGTAAATCTCCCTAACTTTGACCATGAATGACAGAGGGTTAAAACTGGAGGTGTTTTCATATACTTGTATCACTACAGATTTATGCATATATAATGGTTGCATTGTAACAGTTTGTATCATTATCCTCGGACATTGATACAATAGTTACCTTGGTCTATAACCTTACAGTACATAGGAGTAGCACAGTCTGCTAGTCCAAGCTGGCTGCCTCATAGGCTGTAAGTAGTGTAGTGGTGTTCATACACTGCTTTAGGTATCCTAATGACACCAATAACTGACAGGTCTACATGAAAGATGCAGTTATTTTTCTTCTGATTTGGGAAGTAGCATACCCAAAACAATGTAGCATGCTTGACATGCAGGACACCACTGCTGGACACAGTAAAGGTGGTGTTACAGGTTACCTTTAAACAATTTTAAAGGCACTTAAAATGGAAGAATCCATGAACTAAATCTGTTAAAATGTGTTAAGTACCTTCAAAGCATCTTAAAATTATGTTGCTTCAGGTGAGGGTGATCTTTGAATCATTCTACCTAGTTTGAGCTAGGGTATTGTGAGTTTGCCCTATGGAGATAAAGCAACCATTTTGTAACCATCCAGCATATAAGAATGCATAGCTTCCTGACCTCTAACCCTGACACTTTCCACCCTTCTAAGCTGTATTGCCCACAGGATGGTACTGGACCTAAGCCAAAAACCCTCCCACTCACAGCCCAGATGACACCATGGTGCTGACTCCAAGGACCTGATTTAGACATGATTTAGGCCACTGGGCTGGTGACCAGGCACATGGCCCTCCCCTCAAAGGGTTAAGACTTTTCTAGACATCCAGGTGGCTCTTCTCTAGCCAGGATAATTTTTTGCCAGGGGAATATGGCTTCCCTCCCCAACCTCCCACATTCCTGAAGGGGAAGGAAGAAAAGGGCTGCCAAGTGCCAAGCATGGCAAGAGCATAGAACCTAGGGAGGCATGCCTTCCTGGGGTCCATACTATTGCTGTAGTTAACCCCCTGTGGCTCTACATTGGGAGTGGGCTTTCCTGGGCCCCACACTCTCTTCACTCTTAGCCCTCAGAGTTCTGCTCCCCAAAGTGGGAGCAGGTCCTTGCTCCTGGAGATATCTCTGCTTGCCAGGCCCTCTAGTGGCAAGTCACAGGTGTGTAAATCAGAAATGAAATTAAGACTAACATTGAAACTATTCTAACTTTAACTCCACATGTATAGCATGGTGTAAAGCAGGGGGTGTCCAACCTTTTTGAACGTGGGGTCGGATCACAAACTTTTTATCACCCAGTGGGCCGGCGAGCCATATTCAAAGACCTCACAGGAAGTGACATCACATCAGGAAGTGATGTCACATGACCTTTGACACCAATGAAGTTGCAGGAAGTGACAATGAAATGGGTCTGCTCTGCATGGGAACTTACCCCGTGCCTCTGTCTGCCCCAGCCCGGCCCCAAGGCACCCCCAGCTCCACACAGGAACTTACCTCATGCCTCTGTCCACCACACATGCGGGCAGGGTGCAGGCCATGCTGTTGCTCTCCCAGCCATGTGCCAGGGGCAAGGGGTGGAGCCCATCCCCAGCTCATCCAATCAGGTGCAGCTGGGGCAGCCCCGCTCCCTGGCAACCCTCAGGGCAGCTGCGGAAGGACCCAGCTCACTAATGAGCTGAGCCCTGCGGGGGTAAGCAGCTCCCCTCCCCTCGCTGCCAGCTGGGGCCCGTGGGCCGGCCCTGCCTGCCTCGCCACTGCCCCATCGCCGCTGCTGCCG
>NW_005843237.1:197341-207806 GCF_000455745.1 Alligator sinensis
GCACTCGGTGCCCACCACGGGCCAGAGAAAATGGCTGGGTGGGCCGCGTGTTGGACAAGCCTGGTGTAAAGCTGTCCTGTAACAGCATCCTAAGTGTACTTTGTTGACATGTCTTTATTGTCAAAACATTGTTGCATGTGCTAGTGTTTAAGAGTATGCGAGTAGTCCCAGATTCAGATATGTAACTGGCTGCATGGCTCAGGGGTGGAAGCTCTGCTGTGGGAAGTAAATAAGTAATAGCCTGCCTGCTCAGGGCATGGAGACAGCCGACAGGGATGATTGCCTGGCCCCAGAAGAAATTAAAAGCTCTCAAGGAGGGGACCTGAAGGGGAGGGAAGGCTGTGGTGCTGAGGAGGCAGCACAGAGTTGGGGTTGCCCTCTCTGGGTCCAAGGAAGGGCTGCAGGTTTTGAGTTAACCCTTTGTTATTTGTATACTTGGTTGTTTTATTATTGATGTTGTTTTCTGTGGGGACAAGTTTGCCTGAATAAAAATAAAAGCTGAGTGACAACCTGCTACAATGTCCTACTGCAAAACAGGGTGCTTCCCTGTTATATATATGTCTGCGTGTGTGTGAAACATGCCCAACCAGGGAAACTAGAGAGGTAAAAATCCTGCAGTTTAGTGTCACCTCCCAATGCTCTATCACTACAGGATCATTTCCTACATTTTAGATATAAGTGAAGGGTTTTTTTTTTCCAGTCCATTTTAAAATTATTCTTATAGTGACATCTCCAATACCTCAAATTATTTCATTTTACACATAAGAAAGCATACTTACCTATTTCATATGGGTGCAGTCTGCTTTGTTATCCCAAGTTGATGAGTGTATGAGGAAACTACTCTGTAGTCTAACAATTATTTCACAGTCTTACTGTTAGGAAATTTATTTTGATATTATTATACATATTTTTATTACCAAAGTGCCACATTCAAGAAGAGAGATTGTTCTATGCCATCATAAAATGATGTCCCCTTGTTGAAGGATTTCAGAATGTATTTTTCTTTTTTTTTTTAAGGGATATTTTTTCCACAAGGGAATGTAGCTACTTTGAGATGCCTTATAGTGTGCATGCAATATACAAAAACAGAGAAGAAAAAAATCCCCCAACCATTACCCTTCTTTAATTTCCCCTTCTATATTCAGCATATTTAGCATCTTTGTCCAACAGTTATTTACCCAATATCATATTCTTTTCACTTTATTACTTAATGGCACATTAAAAACATCTGGTCCCCATTACACAAAGACATAATATAGCATTATAGCCCCTGGACTTGTGACAGGGAAAATATCCAAGGCTGGCTGTGGTGTCCCCTAGCTGTTCTATTTATCTTGCCTCAGTCTATTGTCCTCCTAACCTCCTGCCTCTTGCCTACCATGCCCTGATGTTAAATATCAGTCCTACCTTTAGAAGGCTGCTTCCAGAGACAAGACTATTTCCTTTCAGTGTCTTCTTTGTCAACATATTATCCCAGGGCTTTTCCAACTCCAGACACAGTCTGTCCTGTGCTTTTCCACCTCTGACCCCTGTGAAAACAGTCTCTAGTCCTGGGCCTGCTGGCCTTACAATCCCTGATCACCTTCAGGTCACTTAATCATAGACTCCAGCTGCCCCCATAGTCATGCCCATGCCTTGCAGGTCTAATTTTTGTCTGTGAGCTCTCTGGCCCTGACTCAACTGGTTTCAGTCCACAACCTTTTTGAACGTGGGGTCGGATCACAAACTTTTTATCACCCAGTGGGCCGGCGAGCCATCTTCAAAGACCTCACAGGAAGTGACATCACATCAGGAAGTGATGTCACATGACCTTTGACACCAATGAAGTTGCAGGAAGTGACAATGAAATGGGTCTGCTCTGCATGGGAACTTACCCCGTGCCTCTGTCTGCCCCAGCCCGGCCCCAAGGCACCCCCAGCTCCACACAGGAACTTACCTCATGCCTCTGTCCACCACACATGCGGGCAGGGTGCAGGCCATGCTGTTGCTCTCCCAGCCATGTGCCAGGGGCAAGGGGTGGAGCCCATCCCCAGCTCATCCAATCAGGTGCAGCTGGGGCAGCCCCGCTCCCTGGCAACCCTCAGGGCAGCTGCGGAAGGACCCAGCTCACTAATGAGCTGAGCCCTGCGGGGGTAAGCAGCTCCCCTCCCCTCGCTGCCAGCTGGGGCCCGTGGGCCGGCCCTGCCTGCCTCGCCACTGCCCCATCGCCGCTGCTGCGGCTCTGTGCTCTGCTGCCGCCACCATGGACCTGCCTCCACCATGGATCCGCACTCCGTGGCCACCACGGGCCAGATAAAATGGCTTGGTGGGCCGCGTGTTGGACAAGCCTGGTGTAAAGCTGTCCTGTAACAGCATCCTAAGTGTACTTTGTTGACATGTCTTTATTGTCAAAACATTGTTGCATGTGCTAGTGTTTAAGAGTATGCGAGTAGTCCCAGATTCAGATATGTAACTGGCTGCATGGCTCAGGGGTGGAAGCTCTGCTGTGGGAAGTAAATAAGTAATAGCCTGCCTGCTCAGGGCATGGAGACAGCCGACAGGGATGATTGCCTGGCCCCAGAAGAAATTAAAAGCTCTCAAGGAGGGGACCTGAAGGGGAGGGAAGGCTGTGGTGCTGAGGAGGCAGCACAGAGTTGGGGTTGCCCTCTCTGGGTCCAAGGAAGGGCTGCAGGTTTTGAGTTAACCCTTTGTTATTTGTATACTTGGTTGTTTTATTATTGATGTTGTTTTCTGTGGGGACAAGTTTGCCTGAATAAAAATAAAAGCTGAGTGACAACCTGCTACAATGTCCTACTGCAAAACAGGGTGCTTCCCTGTTATATATATGTCTGCGTGTGTGTGAAACATGCCCAACCAGGGAAACTAGAGAGGTAAAAATCCTGCAGTTTAGTGTCACCTCCCAATGCTCTATCACTACAGGATCATTTCCTACATTTTAGATATAAGTGAAGGGTTTTTTTTTTCCAGTCCATTTTAAAATTATTCTTATAGTGACATCTCCAATACCTCAAATTATTTCATTTTACACATAAGAAAGCATACTTACCTATTTCATATGGGTGCAGTCTGCTTTGTTATCCCAAGTTGATGAGTGTATGAGGAAACTACTCTGTAGTCTAACAATTATTTCACAGTCTTACTGTTAGGAAATTTATTTTGATATTATTATACATATTTTTATTACCAAAGTGCCACATTCAAGAAGAGAGATTGTTCTATGCCATCATAAAATGATGTCCCCTTGTTGAAGGATTTCAGAATGTATTTTTCTTTTTTTTTTTAAGGGATATTTTTTCCACAAGGGAATGTAGCTACTTTGAGATGCCTTATAGTGTGCATGCAATATACAAAAACAGAGAAGAAAAAAATCCCCCAACCATTACCCTTCTTTAATTTCCCCTTCTATATTCAGCATATTTAGCATCTTTGTCCAACAGTTATTTACCCAATATCATATTCTTTTCACTTTATTACTTAATGGCACATTAAAAACATCTGGTCCCCATTACACAAAGACATAATATAGCATTATAGCCCCTGGACTTGTGACAGGGAAAATATCCAAGGCTGGCTGTGGTGTCCCCTAGCTGTTCTATTTATCTTGCCTCAGTCTATTGTCCTCCTAACCTCCTGCCTCTTGCCTACCATGCCCTGATGTTAAATATCAGTCCTACCTTTAGAAGGCTGCTTCCAGAGACAAGACTATTTCCTTTCAGTGTCTTCTTTGTCAACATATTATCCCAGGGCTTTTCCAACTCCAGACACAGTCTGTCCTGTGCTTTTCCACCTCTGACCCCTGTGAAAACAGTCTCTAGTCCTGGGCCTGCTGGCCTTACAATCCCTGATCACCTTCAGGTCACTTAATCATAGACTCCAGCTGCCCCCATAGTCATGCCCATGCCTTGCAGGTCTAATTTTTGTCTGTGAGCTCTCTGGCCCTGACTCAACTGGTTTCAGTCCACTGGATGCCTGACTCTTACAGGATTGTTCTCAGTCTCTCTATATTTGGCTCACTGGGCTACGTGTACTTGGCCCTCTTCGCTCTCTGTTCCTGGCCCTGTCTCAGATTCATTCTCTGCAACCCACCAGGTCCCAGACTTTTGCAAGCTCTAACCTGGCTTCAGCCTTTCTAGGGCTTCTGGGTACCCCACCCATGGCCTCTACTTTCTCTGTAGCTACAATCCAAAGCCTCTGGTAGGAAACCAAACTGAAAACCCAAACCAACTGATTATTAACTTAAAGACTTACTCCAACCTCAGGTCTCTGCTATCCCAAAACTTCCCCCTGTCAGCCATCAAGGTACTTTTCAAGGCCCCAGTTTTTCTTCTGGCAGCTTGTGTTTTCTGGAACTACTTTCTCTGCAGCAGACATAGCAAGACTGCCTGCTCTGGTTCAGAAGCTGACCTTGTATCTCCCAGGGCTCCACCCTTCCAGTTAAGTGTTCACGACCTTCCCCAGTTGTGGCTCATCCCATGAGCAGCCTGCTCCCCTCAACTCCATTTGGCTCCACTGCTGTTCTTCCTACCTTAGTGGAAATCTGCCCTGTTTGCCTTTTGTCAGGAAGCTACCTCCATCATAATTATAAGCAACCCTATACTCCCTGTGTTGCTCTCTAAAGACCACAGAGTTAAGCATGGAACAGTTAAGCATAGTTCTGCTGTTCCCTCCTGCAACTCCAAAGCGAATGTAACAACTGATACATAACACTCTTAAAGGTTATATTCCTTCAGTGAATCCTGTGATGCTGCTTCTTTTCTCCCCTTTACAAGCTGCAAGTGCCATTTGTTCCTTCTTAATACCTGTCCTTCTGATGCAACTACTTGATAGGATCTGGGAACTATTTGATTGGAAACTAGTTTTTTTTTGTTTCCATGTTCATCCATCTGAAATAAGTACCATATCGTTGTTGTGCAGTTGTGGTAACTGTTAGCACCACTGACCACCAAATAGTGCTAAGGGATTGTTAAAGCACAGTTAACCCTGAAATGAAAAATGAAATATGAACAGAGACAACTCAGCATCCTAAAATCAAAGTATAACTTTATTAGTACAACAAATATTATCTTAGCAGTTTCTATAGTCAGAGAGAAGAAAACATTCAGTACAATACTCTCACCCAACAATCCAGATGGAACAGTGCCCTGCAGAAATGCTGGCCAATCAATTCCCAAATGCAGTGGGTGGTGTTAGTGGATAATCTTTATGGCTGGCACAGACAGATGTTTTCCTGAATTTATGACAACACACACTTAACTTCCCTGCTGTCCTCTTTTTATGCTTTTCTTCAACTTCACGCTTCTGATGACTCTTTGCTTTTGGATTGGTCTCTCCACTGTCAGCATACTGTCCATATTTTATCCTGTCAGCCTATTCCTTTGTTCAAAATCATCAGAAGCACATCCCTGAATTTGGTCTTTTTCTGGTGTCTTACTTTAGGTATGCCCATTGATCTCCCTTATCACCTTTCATTAACCTATCTAAACATTTCGTCACTCTGATTCAGCCGGTTAGTGCCAAGTTCAGTTAATTTGAACAGGTGACAAAACTATTACTATGTTATTGTTTCAGATAATACTGAGGCTATACAGCACTTAAGCAATGATTAAATAAGGCTGAATATAAAAGAAAAGTTTAAACAATACTGTAATTCATCACTCTGTAAACTGGTCCAACTTTAAAGCATAAAATGTGATAAGCTACCTTAACAATAGTACCATTTTGAGTTTGTTGAATTTTTCACAATGTGTTTTACATCTTGTTTTTCATTCTTTTGAGCATGTAGCCCTGTGGGGTCAGGCCAACTCTCTGGATCTCAATATTACACTGTTAGACAGGAGGGCGTAACACAATTGCACATATACAAACACAAATCAATTAGGTGCATACACATGCACACTGCCAGCTCAGGCACATACACATTCAAACCAGCCTAGGCACATGCATACCTATTACCAATTCAAGCACATACATTATACACCCCAAAAGTTAGACACAGATAACTAATTCGTATATCATGCACACAATGCCATATTATTTATATATATATATACATATATACACACACACATATATATATAATGTGTATACACACACACACTAGCAACTCAGATACACACACGTTCAAAATAACCAGTCTAGGTTCATGCACACCTACCACCAGTTTAAGCCCATACAGGCTACACACACCAAATTTAGACAGAATTAGTTACCAGTTACCAACACCTGCACATTCAATACACATACATGGATTACTAATTCATATACCACACACATACACACATACATATATACATATGTGTATTCACTAATTTACACACATACCACCCACCTACACATACACAAAGGTGAGTTCCTAAGTTGGGTGTTGTGATGTGTATGTATGTATGTGCTTGGTGTACTTGGGATACCTGGGGAAAGGTTAAGGTAAGAAAGTAGAAGTGTAAGGAGTTAAAGTTATCCAGATTGGGATTAGAACCATTCGACTGCAGGGGCCTGGGCTGAAGAACTGAGGCTTGGGGGTAACTTTAGGTTAATTGATCTTAATTGATTAAAAGACAACACCCAAAGCCTGCAGAACAGGGAAGCATGCTAGCACAGAGTCTGGGCCTGGAGCCAGGGCTATGGGGAAGCTGAAAATGTAGGTAGGGAGAGGGAAAAATGAGACTAAGGAAAAGTGTGGATGTTAAAAGAAGGGCCCTGGGTGTGGGGAGAAAGAGGATGGCTCCAGGGCAGCTAGAGAAGTTGCAGGGACCGGCAGAAGGTGCTGGAAGCTGAAGCAAGGCTCGAGCTGCTGGAGCAAACTACAGGACAGCTAATAGGAGCTGGGAAGCTGTGGGAGGGGGCAGGGGGGAGGATTACAGAAGGTGTGGGGGAAGCCTGAAAACAGAGAGATGGACAGCAGAAAATCACAGGAAAAGCAGCAGGAGGCAGGGCAGCAGGAAAGCAAGGAGAGGCTGAGAGGTGGCAGAAAAGGGGAGATGGAATTGAGAGGAGACTGAGAAACTAGCAGAGAGGATGGGAACTGGAGCTGAGAAAGAGAGAATGAGGCTGGAATTTAAGATAAGGAAGGGACTGGGATTCAGTAAAACATGACCCAGCTTGAGGTTGGAAATGACAGTGGTTTTAATGAACAGAGGAGATGGTGACACAATGCCAAACTGGTTCCCTTGCACCCACACACACAATGGCAGCAGGGGTTAAAGAGACTTGGTGCAGGGGTTGAAGTCCACTGAAGTCCAGGAAGAGAGAGAGAGACAGTCCAAACTGTGGGAGGAGGTGTGCAGGTAATATCTACCTATCCAGGCTGGAAGGGGTCCTTGCCCAGAAGGTGTTGTCCGGAGGGGGAGTCACCGGCAGGGCCTCTTGGTGGATAGGTGGTGTGGCATGGTGCTGGTCCAGATGAAAATGGCATTCCTACTGGGTCTGTCTTCACTGCCTCACTGCCCCTTTTTATAGGGACAGACCTTGTGTGACCCTAGTGACAGGAGGCATGCCCAGGCAAGGGTCAGCCCCTGGCATACTGAGCATGTGTGCTCCATGCAGGGATGTGCAGTTTCGGGTGTCTATAGTGGTGAGAGTTGCTGGTTTTGCAGGGTCCTTTGTCTTTCAAATGCTGGTCTTATCTCTGTTCCTGGGTGAGGTCCGTGGTTCCTGGATGAATCAATGCGAGGTGATGGCCCAGTCATTACAGGCCATTCAGTAGAGGCCTGCTACCATTATATTTCAATCATTTCCAATCACTCTCATTCATCCGGGAGCCAATTTACATGGGAGGGGTATGTGACTCATATAGTTGCAACATGGGATGCCCAGGCAGAGGACAGAAGATGGAGGCTTGACATAAAAAAAAAAAATGGAAACTTGACATGACTTTGGTTCACTTACAAACACAGGCCTAAACCATACAATATCCATATGAAACAATAAAAATCAATACGAAAATGATAGTAATACAAATACAACAGTAAAAATCAATACAAACCTAATAATAATACAATATAAAATTGTGGATATCCAAAACCAAAAACTTGCTACCAAAATAAAAATGTTTAAAGATTATCCTAAGTCTGAGCTCACTTATACTTATCTATAGGGAATAGAGAGGGAGAGAAAAAGTCAGAAATGGTTGGAGAAGGGGAAGGAATGTATTTTAAAATAAATTAAAAAAAAGAAAAACTGGGGGTTTTGCTACAAGCATCATCCACAAGATTTTGCAGCCTGGTTTTGAGTTTCCTGTTAAACAGAGTTTCTGCTGCAGACAATCCATGTTTCATGTGTGTTGCCCTGTAATTTAAGAGTGACAGGTAAATATTGGTGTTTGAATCTGGAGCTTTTTTCAACAATGTCGTCACTATTTGTACTCCATTTTCCACTAGACTATTGGGCTGTAGATATTTAGGACTTGAAGTGTTGTGACAGAATCCATATTTGTTTTCAAGCTCTTTAAACTCAAGACCATTGAACTAAGGTCTGTTGTCTGTTCTCACAGTTTGTGGAATCCCATGTCTAGCAAAAAACAACTTGATATGAGTTATGATGTGGTTTGTTGTTGTGATTTTGAGTAATACAACTTCAGGATATTGAGAATAATAATCCAGGAAAAATATGTATTTTTTTAACTGCATGTATGAATAAGTTAATGCCCACTTGATACCACAGAGCTATGGGCTCTTTTCTATGTGCTGATCTTTACTTTAGGCATGTTGTACAAGCCTTTACAGCATCTTTTATGTCATTATTTATGTTGGGCCAGTATAAAGAATCCCTTGCTCTCCTTTTGAACTTTTGAATGCCTAGATGTCCCTCATGTATTCAGTTTAACATGCCTTTCTTTAGCACTGCTGAAACAATGAGTCATGCACCTTTGAACAAAATGCCAAAATGCAGTACTGACAGCTCTTCCTTAAACTGATAGTAGGTCTATGTTTTGCAATTAGTGCCCATATTTTATCTGTGACAGTGCATATTAATCTAATTAAAAGAGTGATTCCTATGTCTGAGTCTGGAAGTCTGTCATTTTCTGTTGTTTCATATGCTCTGGATAATGCATCTGCAATAAGTAGATATTTTCTTGGTGTGTATTGTATGTCTAGAGCATACATTTGTACTTGAAAGAAAAGTCTCTGTAATCTGGGTGGCAGGTCTGATAACCCTTTCTTTGCTACAGTTACCAAAAGTTTATGATCAGCTTCAGTGATCACAGGCTTCCCATAGATGAATATATGAAATTCCTTGCAGCCAAAAGAAAAAGGAAAAGGAGAAGTCAGTCATACATCACAGAAAAACAACACACAAATTAGTTATTATTCATAATCAATAATCAGATTCATCAGCAAGTCACAGTCCTATACACACATCACAAAACAAACTAATTGCGCAACCCAGAAGAAAAAGAACCCAGAAGAAGTCTCACACACACACACACACACACACACACACACACACACACACACACACACACACACACAGTCACACATCTTTTGCAGCACAGGAAAGATTAATATGAAGCACGCTGGAAAGGCAGGTGCCAGGTCTTGTGGCAGGGGAGGGAGAGGGAGTAGAGGGGGTAAGGGAAGAGTTGAGCTACAGTTCTCCCCCCCCTCCTTCCCCAAACATAGGTGCATCCACATCCTAAGCAGCCATGAGGCTTCTGCTGCTAGTGGAAGCCAGGAGGTGGGAACAGTACCTGTGTACCTGATATCACTGCACCCGCACCACCTCCCCTAACCCCCACCCCAATGTCATCTCCCAGCATGAGCCTCCAACCGCCAGGGGAGGAGCTGGAGCTGGAAACAGGGGACCTAAGCACCCTGGCTCAAGCAATTCTAGGGACCGAGGAGGAATCAGAGTTTGTGATCCACACCCCTCAAGTTTCCCCTAGACCCAGATCTCCTTCCCCTAAAAGCAGCATCTCGGAGGAGGTTGAGGAGGCTGTGAAGGCTCAGGCAAGTGGCTCAGCTGAGGCAGCCACTCCTGCTGTTGTGCCTCAGCCTGATGAGGAGGGGGATTAAGCAGGATCCTCACCCTCAAACCAGAAGTGGGTGAGTAGCGTAGTTGAGGAGCATTTTGAGCTGGAAGATGATCCCAGGTTTGCTATCTGCCAGCACTGCTGAAGGCAGATCAGCTGGGGGAAGGAGATGAAACACTTCACCACTATGGTGATGCTGCTGTATCTCAGGAGGTAGCACCCCCATGCCCTTCTGGCACAAGTGCGAGTGTGTCCAAAGGAAAGTCTCTCACTTGCTCCAAAGCCCCTGTTCTCCCAAAGCACAGGCAGGCCACCCTGGAGCGGGGGGAGGAAGGGAGGGAGGGGAAGCTGCAGAGGGGGATGCGTTTCCAAGGTGAACCAGATCATCCAAATGACTGGGGAGATGCTTGCTCTGGATAGCCAGCCCTTTTCTCTAGTTGAGTGGCCAGGGTTCATGCAGATCATGGTGCTCATGGCCCCAGCTTACCAAGTGCCCTC
>NW_005843237.1:207816-229334 GCF_000455745.1 Alligator sinensis
GGACTGTGGTGCCCTCCTTATATGAGGCATGGAGGAAGTACTTGAGGGAGGAGCTGTGCAGGGCAGGACTACAGCTAGCGTTGCACTTCACCTCGGACATCTGGAGCAGCCGGTGTAGTGATCACACCTACCTCTCCCCTCATAGGGAATTGGTGTGATCAGTCAGGCCATTGGTGGGCTTTCCTTCAAGCCAAGGTGGTGGATGAGTCCCACATGGCAACAAAGATAATGGTGGCCATGAACTGGTTGGTGCAAGGGTGACTTACTGGACTGGTCGAGCTCACCCATGGGTTCATGGTCACCGACAATGGGGTCAATATGGTCAAGGCTATCCGTGATATCAGCTTTTGTGACATCTGCTGTGTGGCACACAGGCTTTACCTCAAAGTCAGGGGTGCCTTGGAGGGGGACGGCTGCCAGTGATGTTGCTGCCACCATTACCACTACAAGCCAGCTGATTTCAAAATGCAGAAAGGTGGTGGGCTACTTCCACTGTAGCATCAAGGGGGTAAGATGCTGTGGGAGAAACAGGCAGAACTGAGCATCCTGCAGCATAAAATCATGCAGGATGTGGAGACTCAGTGGAACTCCACATACCTGATGCTCAAAAGACTGGTGGAGCAACAGAAGACCATCCATGAGATGGCCTTTCTTGGGGAGATCGGGATCAGCAGCCCCCTGAACAGAGCTGAGTAGGGTAGCATCTCCCAGATCCTGCTGGTTCTCAAGCCCTTCCTCGAGGTCACCAAGACCCACAGCGCTGGTGATGCCCTCCTTAGCCAGCTGATTCCCATAGTGAAGGAACTTGAAAAATAAATGGAGAAGTTCCAGGAGATCAATGTTCGTGGCTGGGGCAGGCTTCTGTCACTAGACATCAGGCACTGGTGAGGTGGCTGAAGGAGGGCATCAGGAGATGGCTGGATCCCTTGTGGTTCAGTACAGTCCACATACTGGTGGCATGTGTGACCCGAGGGTGAAGGGCAGCATGTGCACTGGCAGTACCAAAACCCTCAGTTATTGGACACAGGTTCTGGTCAACAAAGTCAGTGAGGCAGAAGGGCAGAGGTGAGGGGATGTGGAAGAGGGGGATCCACTTTCCTGTGCCACCATTCCCAGCACCAGCACTGCCACTGGCACCAGCACCAGCCAGTCTCCTCCACACCAGCCACTGCCAATGTGGGCCAAGGGCATGGTTTCATTGGTGGGGTCCAAATGTAAGAAATGCCAGCCTCGGGCAGGTAGTGACAAGGCCTCACTGGCTACCTATCTAGCCAAGGATATGGAGACACTGGACTGTGATCCCTTGGTGTACTGGGCAAGCCACATCCAGATGTGGCAGGATCTGGCCACGATTGCCCAGCAACACCTGTCCTGTTCACCAACCGGTGTTCCAAGTGAAAGGGAGTTCAGCATTTCTGGGGATGTAGTGACACCCCACCGTACCTGTTTGGATCCCGGTTTGGCAGAGCAGCTGGTGTTCTTGAAAGTGAACCTCCCACTGCTGGGGTTCCCCAAGCTCCATCTGCAGATGGACTGAGTGCCACCGTCCTCACTCCATCTACACCTATTTCCTTTTTAAAAAAAAACTAGTTAATGCAGCTGGAGAGGGCACTCACTGCATCATCAGCCAGAAGGGGAAGAACATGTCCCTGCTGAGCTCGCTTCCCTGTCAGGATGAACTTGGAGGTATGAGCTAGAGCTGTGTGGAAGGAGGAGGCCCCAGGTCCTGGGCATGGTCACTAAAACTGAACCCTGCCAGGGTAGGGAGGCCTGATGGGACTGCTGGTGGCAAGAGAGTCCCATAAATGCCAGGAACAATGATCCTCTAGTGAAAGGTGGGTAGGAGGTGCCATAACCTCCAGCTAATGCATGCACTCACACAGTTCTGGCTGGGGAAGGCTCACACCTATCACATCTTTGACAGGCCTGAGGCTTGCTGATTGCAGTGGAATTTTGAGGCTCCAGGTGAGCTCAGCTTAGCTGCCTTGTATGCCAGCTTTTGTATTGAAAAACCCTTTGTCAGGAAGAGGAAGCACCCGCATTTGGTGTGTCTGCTGATCCTGGATGGAAGGAATAGCAAAGAAGCCAGAGGCGAGAAAGCCAGTCAGTGAAAATGGAAATGGAGGTGGCAGGGGGTGAGAGACAGGCTGGGTTGGCAGGGGGGAGGGGGATGTAGCAGCGCAGGTAAAATTGCAGAGGTACCTGGGGAGTCAGATGTCCAGCAGGTTGCAGTGTGTCAGAATTCCACTGTCTAATCTATATTAAGTCCATGAATTACTATACCTACTACCTAGGAGGCTGATGAAGTGCAGTCCATAGGCCCAGCTCTGAAAAGTGGCTTGTACATTCAAACAAGCACCAAACCTCATCACCAGAACTGAAGCCAACTTCCTACAGCTCAAAACACAAAACCTGCCAACAATCTCCAGTACCCCCACAAACTGCACACCAGAACCTATCAAAGACAACAATACCCAACTACCCGTGGAGGCACATTCCTCACAAAAAAACACTCTGACTTCAGTCTCTCAGAATGATGCTGAGAGGGAACCAGGAAGGGCGCACCTGAACACACACACGGTGTCACCCACCCATGTCACGAGTTTTGCCTGCCTGCAGCCAGAGGTGCAGGGCCCCAGAACCCAGACTTCCTCTGCATCCATCTCCTTGACAGCTGGCAGGCTTCATGGCCACAGCAGGGCCTAGCAGGCCTGCAGTAGTTTTTTTCATGCCCCGTGCCCTAATACAGACACAGTTGCACAAGTACTCATGTGACGAGTTTTGCCTGTTAGCAGCCAAATGTGCCGGGCCCCAGAACCCAGACTCTGCCCATTCCTATCTCCTTGACCACTGGAAGGTTTTGTGGATAGAGAAGGGCCTAGCAGCTAGGCCTGCAGTATTTTTCACCCTCCTGTACCCCAAGGCAGACACAGTTGTACCAGCATCCATGTCATGAGTTTTGCCTGTTAGCAGCCAAAGGTACAGGACCCCAGAACCCAGACTCCCCCTGCACCTATTTCCTTGACATCTGGCAGGCTTCATGGCCACACCAGGGCCTAGTAGGCCTGCAGTTTTCACTCCCTGTGCCTTAACAAACACACTGTCACCTATGTCATGAGTTTTGCTTGTCAGCAGTTTGAGGTGTAGTTCCCCAGAAACCCTTGTACTTATCTAGTTGAAATTTGGTAGGCTTTGTGGCCTCGGCAGGGGCTACCATCTCTGCAGTTTTCACTCCACTGTGTCGTAACAAACACAAATGACATAAGCTTTGCTTTCAAGAATTTGAGGTGCAGTTTCCCAAAAAACCCTGCATCTATCTACTTGAAACTTGGCAGACTTCATGCCCTTAGCAGAAGCTACCATCTCCCGAAGTGCCATATGAATCAGTCAAAAAATTAAAGTGATAGCTATTTCATTGATTCCCCATTATACTCTATGGCCGAATCTCTGAATCTCTCCGAATCAGCACCAAATCTTCCAAAGTCGATTCAGCCAAATTAAATAAAAAAAGCTATCCAAATCTCTGAATCAAATCACTGGCATCTGAATCTGATGAAACCAAATCTGAATTGAATAGTTCTCTATTCACACAGGCCTAGTTGCAATCATGTTCCCGTTATATGCTTTAAGTCTTACTTTTTTATTCTCACAGTACACAGGTTTACTTTTCATTTTTTTAATAATGTATTGTTGTATAACATTGACATGTGCCCCTGTATCTAACTGAAAAGTTACCATTAGTCCATTGATGTTCAGAGTGATTGTCCAATCCTCAGAAGAATTAACTACTTCTTGCATTGTGCCAATGAGGAACTCTTCCTTTTCCTCATTGCAGAAAGAACTCACCTACTGTTTCTTGTGTATTGCATCCTGTTCCTTTCTGCAAACTTTTGCAAAGTGATTGAATCTTTTGAACTTGTTGCAGCACTTACCAAATGCAGGACAGTGCACGGGCTTGTGGTAACCCCCACAGCATCTGTAGATGACAATTGTTTCTTCAAGCAATTCTCTTTGGAATCCACTAAACTGCTTCATAGTGAGGTGCTCCTTTCTGTATTGTTTGTGTGTTGCCTTAGGTTTTTGCAGTCTTGTAATCCTGTCTACTTTAGCTTATTCTGTTTTTTTAATCCAGCTTCGGTAGCCTGGTATTTGTTCTCAGCTACTTGGCACATTCTAACTGCGTTTTTCAAATTAAGCTCAGGATCCTCTAGCAGTTGTTTCTTCAGGTTTGTATCCCTCATACCCAGTACTATTTGGTCTCTGATCATGGACTCTTTTAGGTCTCCAAGGTTGCATATCTGGCTCAGGAGCCTGAGGTCTCTGACAAACTCCTCTATTGTCTCATTCTTTCTACTGCCTCATGTGGAAATTATACCATTCAAAGGTTTCATTTTGTTTGAGTATACAATATTCCTCAAACTTTTTATTACTGTGCCATAGCTTTTCTGTTCTGCTTCTGAAAGTTGTAGCCATTATGAATAGTCAGAGCTTCTGGGCCTGCCATATTAAAAAAACAAAACAAAAACAAAAACTATGTTGTTCCTTCTTTGTAGTTCCACTGGCTGTCAGATATATGATGAAGCTCTGCTTAATTTTTTTCTAGTTTTCTGCTGCATTTCTGGACAGCATTAACTTCTCTGGAATTATGAGATGCTTGTTTTGTTTTTTTTTTCTTTCTTCTCACTCATGGTACTATGTGTAGTTCTCTAAAGACCAAGGAGTTAAGCTTAGAATGATAAAGCTCATTTATTCAAAGCGCTGCACCTTGTCTACAGTTCTGCTGTTCCATCTTGCAATCCACGGGCAAATGTAACAACTTCTACATTACACTCTTAAAGGTATTCACACACTGCCTACCTGGGATTTCTCCTGGATGCTTACTATCTGGCAGCTAGCTTTCCTATACCAGCCCAGTGATTACAGCCCTATTGTGCTGCTCTTTTTCTCTTCAAGTAGAAGGGGTTAGGGCCCACTGCTACAGAGCCTCATTAAAAATGGTAAAGACATGTAGATAAACACATTCTGGATTGAAGTCATACTATAATCTTGTAGAAGTGTACTGTTGCCTACACATTCTTACAAACAATAATGAATAGTTACTAGAATGCTATAAACTATTTATAACCGAATAGAGCAGACTAAAGGGTTTATCAAAAAATTTTACAGGAGACTTTTTAGAGAAGAGATCATTTATAGAATTAGTTAAAAGCCACACTCATTTTAAGTGTACAAATAAAGTGCAGCCAAAATCTATTAAAAAAATCAATTCTATTTACTTGTTCATTTAGTCAATACCACCTTAGCTCTCCTTTTCTTAACAGAACTAATTATTGCTCTTCTCCATCTTCTATGTAACACAATGAAAATTTCCCATCTATAGTGATTGGTTCCTATTGTTAGACCCCCGACTCCAGGCAGTGCCCAATGACTAGGGAAATGATGATCCAATTGCCCATGGATCCTGTTACTCATTAGCCAGAGCAATCAGGGAGCAAACACCAGCACATATTGCTCACAAAAGCTTTACTCAGAATGGAGACAGCTTCGCACAAGGGTCCCAAAAAAACATCAAACTGGGGACCTGCCCTTAACAACAGTTCTTTCCAACATTTATACACCTTGGTTCATACATATTAACATCCACCCCGCCTATAACCCTCCTTTGGTTCCACCCATTTCTCCTCCCATCTCAAGCTCCACCTCTGTTTACTGTTTGCTTCCTTAGCATGCTATTGCCTGTGCATTTCATTCATTCACATGCCTCTTTGCTAAGAGTTCATGTGTAAGACTTTGACCCCCATCTTCTTTTGGTCACTTATGGTTTCTCGATGGTTCTTGCTGGTTTTCTTGCCAACTTCAGTACCATCTCCAAGGCCATATTTCTGCTTTTGTCTCCTGACACTAGTTGGTGGGCTATTCTATTTTTACTCAACACATCATGAACTTTGCACCCTACCCTTCTGTTAAGAATCTGCTTACTTAAGCATTAGTCAAGTTAGTTATTTTAGTATAAATCCAGCCTTGTGACCAGCGGCTTCTGCTGAGACACAGGAAAAAACTTTTATTCAGCTGCACACACAGCATGCCCAGATTCCATATCATTACCCCAAACACCCAAAATCCATATCATTACCCTAACACCTATAACTTAATTACAACTATAAAATGAAGACAAGATATAATTGAATATGCTAAGCATTTCATAGGTATGTGCTGAGATACTTCTGAGTGACATGGCTGGAAGGCATACACTTTTATCCCTACTACTATGCACTATAATTTCAATAAAGAAACTCTCAGAACCATATTTTCCTTTTTGGCACAAGAGTGATCATTCAGATATTTACCAGTACAAATTGAGTCAATTTAAGAAGTTTCCTGTGAGATGATTTTAAAGAAAAAAGTTTCAAAAATATATGTAATTCACAAAATGAAAAAAAGGGGCAAATACAAATCCAGAGTGTTTAACATTTTGAAAAGAAACCAAATTTGACACTCCCCACTGAATTTAGATTTTTTTTTTACAATCAACCCCGCTACCTGTTTCTATCAGCAGTAGTTAAAAGTTCTGTGGTCCCTTCCCTTCAGTTTTGCTTACCCTTTTGAAAATGGCAAAACTACCCTATCCAAAAGCTTATTTATTAAAAGGTAGAATTTTTATGCCATTATATTGAAAGGTACCCCTACTAACCCAGTCTAGTGTTTTCTTCTTACAATCACAGTGACATCTCTTAACTAAGAAAGTACATGTTTTTACCTAATGGGGGAAAGGTTCAGTTACAGTGAAATTACTTGTTATACTTAGATCAGACTAAGGCTACTTAAAGTGCAAGTGTTGACAGATTAAAGCTTGTTATCTCATGCTTAAGTATCCTTTGAGCAGCTCAAACTTATGCCACATAAGAGGAGTATTAATTCTGGCCTTGCTACCTAGTTTGTGTTAGGGTAACTCAAGTCTGCTTCAGTAAGATAAAATGAGCAATTTTTAGTCCTTCAGCATCCCAGCATGCACTTCCCCTAACCCAGAGCAGGGGAAGAGCCCAGGTTTTCTAACCATGCCTCTGCTCACTAACTCTCTAGTGGCAAAGGCTATATAGTAGCAGGGCTAGATATCTAATGGCAAGTCAGAGCTGTACAGGCAAGAGTATTAACTCTTAAAATGCAACTGTTCATATCACATTCTAACTTTAACACTGCTTACTGTTCCAAAGATGTACTATGGTCTATGTGCAACATGTAAACTTCACCCTCAGATTCTTAAAATCAGATTTAGATTGGTAAAGCACTATCCTACACAGAACTTAAACAGAATTTAGGCACTTGGATCACTTACAGCAATCCAGAATACTTCAAATTTAGAAGCCTCATAAGCCAGTAGGTGACTAAATTAAAAATTCCCAAGGTCTCTATGTATACATCCAAGTAGCTTCATGCCTAATCCTAGTTTACCTCTATTTCAACCAAAAATGGAGGGGCAATATCCAAACTCTGCCTGAGTCTCTGGAAAAGCTCAATAAATTAAGACATGCTCCAAGCTTCAGCACTGGTATAAGTGATCAGAAACCAGTAACTCGTAACAGAACAGAGGTTCAGCACACATAGACTAGTTTAAAAATGGCAGAACTCAGTCTATGATTTCTCCCCCTCCACAAGGGAAAATGTGTGTTCCATTCCCTATCAATCTAAACTACATCACTTACAGAAAAGTGTATATTGATTCTGCCTCGGACTTTTTAAATGCCTGTACCTAGCCATAAGTTTTCATAAATCTGAATTTTCAAAATTATCTGTTTCACCAGATTGCTCCTACTCTACAATAGACTCTGGAACCAAAAACAGGTTTCACTCAGAAAGAAGGTTTTTCTCCCTAAACAACATGACTAAAATAGGTTGACAATTACATGGATCTTGATATATATATATAGGTCTGCATCCACCTATTCAATTCTAGGTCACAAGATAAGTGTGGCCTTGGATGATCCTCATTCCGACTCACTGTAATGAACCTTCAATATCTTAGTTTGAAATTCAAGACTATCCATCACAATTATTTATGACAGAAGTTCAAGTACATATCAGCAGAATTATTCTTTAAATTTTAAAGGTAAATATATAACAAAAAAATTCACAGTCATTCACTAACATTTTAGTAAATTATTGTCATACAGTACTGCTAGTTGGGCCTTGTTCACTTTGGTCTGAGGGAACCCTCTATAGGGCACATCCAATTAAGTAATTTATTTTCAATAACTTCAAAGTACTAAAATAGAAAATTAGAGCTAGAAAACATAATATTTTGTTTTGGATAGGAAGACAGAGCATTCTTTTTCAGGGTCAGGAAAAATGCAATTTCAAGCCATATTTGTCTGGGTCCACCCTATTCCAATCTAGTCCATTAGAGACTTGAAGAGCAAGTCATATGAGGAAACAGTGACAAATATGGGACTGTTCAGCCTAGAAAAAAGAGAAGACAAGGCTTTGTGGGGATTTGATGGCATCTTACAAATATATCAGGAATGCACATCAGGGGCTAGGCAAACAACTGTGCACCAAAGCGCCCTAGGGGAAAACTAGGAGCAATGGTAATAAACTCCTAGAAGAAGGTTTCAGACTGGACACAAGGAAAAACTTCCTCATGGTTCATGTTACCAGACTCTGGAATAGTCTCCCAGCCGGGATGGTGCAGGCATCTACCGTGGAGATCTTCAAATGGAGACAGGACGCACAACGTGCTGGGCTTATTTGCAGTCTTTCCCCAGACCCAGCAGTTTTTCCTGCTCAGAGCAGGGGGGTTCACGAGGTCCCTTCCAGTGCTGAACTTCTGTGACTTTGTGAATTAAGTACTCAGAGCAACCTCAAAGCTCCTATAAAATTCTGTCGACTTCCAATGGGTCAGTGAAGCACTTGAGAATTACTGGGATCCTAAGACCTATGCATAAACCCAGTGCTATCTGAAAAAGAAGAGTAACTTAGTAGTTTCTAAATCTGTGATTTACCTCTTGATGAGCCTCCTTTGATGAAACAGTTCTGCTAAGGTCAAAATGTTAGTTTAAAGGCTATGCTGCAGCTGTGCTGTTGGAACACGAGTAGTATAAAATATGTGCTATTAACAGTCCCATTTTGCTCTCACTGAAGTCAATGAGAGTTTCTCCATCAGATGATAACAGGATCAGATGCTTTACAAAATGGTGGGGTTACACTTAGGAAGCCTCTAGTTTGTGAAGTAAAATCCCTGTTAACAATTGTGAACTTTGAGACCAAATCTAATTTAATTACAAGTGGCTAAAACATTAGGTCATGTTTTGTACTTAGTCTCTGTTATCCTAATTTAATATAAATTTAACTGCAATACAACATATTGGGAAAGTACTAATTAAGTAGCAGGATAAGTGGATTCTGGTCTCAACCGTGATTTTACTTCATATTTAATTAGATGGTTGTATGTATGCTGCTATTCATGTAAAGAGGTTGAGATCACCCGCTGTGCACATAGCTATGTTTAGAGAATATTACAATTAGAAACCACACTCATTTGGACTAACTTCAGATACATTTTAGTTTATGACCCCCTAAGATTCCTACTGGGAAAGGTAGTGAATTAGAAACCAACTGTTCAAATCAGTAGTAGTTCACAAACATTTACTCCTTTCATCACTAATGAAATACCTATCTCCTGCACTGCTTCATTGAGAAAAGCTGCAATAAGAATGTGTAATGGCAGCAGGAAGTCAATGTTTTGTCATTTAGGCATTATTGCAATGAGGAAAATGAATATTATAACCAGATATACATTATTCACAAAATGATCATTCCCTGGTGAAATTTCAAGATGGAGATTCTATTTTGCAGGCAAAAGATTTCTCCAGTCACATTCAGATAGATGTAATCTAGTATTCCATTAAAAAATGAAATTCTTATAGGAATGATCCAATGGGATCAGTCCAATGATCATATGGGAATAATTCAACCACCACTCTGTAGTCAAACATGAAAACAAATATGGCAGGATTAGGGATGAATGGCAGAAAGCAAGGACTAACTTTACATGCAATTTTACAAGCACATTTGCTTCCACAAATTTTGAAATAATGGGCAATCTTCTTTATTCCTCAGAAAAAAATGTCTGAGCTCTTCAAATGTACATACTTCAGCTAGTCTTTTCAAATACTCCAACTTCACTGAGGCTTATGTAGATTTAAACAGTTGTCTCCTAGATTAGACTTCCTTGGGTGCGTTTATACGTGCCCACCACAGTGCAGTTACTGTGCCGTCCTGGTGGTGCATGGCTATTTTTAGCAGCTTTGTCACCATAGCAATGTGCTATAGGGAAGTAGCTCATCACTACAGTGACAGTCTCAACATCATAGTTTGTGCTCACCAATGCTATGTCGCTGTAGCATCACACACCCCCTAGTACAAGAAAAATATTGATGTCCTCTACAAACCTTTTTTCAGTGCCTTCTCCTACCTTTCTGGCTGCAGCATTTTCTATTCAGCCACCTCATGTTCCCTTTTCTCACTAAACACATGATGAAATACATTTATAATCCATTACATTTGAACTATTAGATAAAGCTAGATCCATGGAAGAATAAAGTGTTTAAAACTGTTACATTTAGCAATTTTCTATCTTATTTAAAAAGCAGAAGCCTGGTAATCTAAAGTAAAATTAGTTATGGACCCACATCACTTATAAAATGTTGTTTAAAAAAAAACAAACCTGAAGCTTTAAAGAAAACATAATTTTTAATAAAAGGAACCATATTTCACAGAAATGTCCCAATTTTATATTAGGAAAATCAAAATATTGTATTTCATCTTCCGAACGATTCATATCAAAACATTTTGGTATGACAAACTGACTCAGAAAAGTTTTACTTTAGGTTACTTCCAGACCTGGCTGGAAGAAAGAAAAGTTTCTGTTTTAGGGAAAAAAAAAAGAAATCAGAATTTGAAAAACATGTTCCCCTTCCAAGACAAAGTGAAAACCAACTCTCTTGAGGCTGACACTCATTTTTAAATATGAAAATCACCTTGATGACAATTCACAGAAGCTGTGGGACATTCAGGTTCAATTTCCCACCTGCCTATTTTCATTTTGGTTGATGAATATTTATATAGTAATGCAAATGGGAACAGCTCCAACAGGTGACCTCTGTAGTTTGGCATTGGGGTCATTCTTTTTGCAGTGTGAGAGCTGCAGGTTTCTGGGGTTTTTTCTAATCCATACCAAGGAGGCAACTTTAATCCCAAGTGAATGCTATGACCACTGGCTTCTTGACTATTATTCTCATTTTAAGTAGAATTCGCATCTTGAACTTGGGAATCTTTTTGAATAAAATTGTAATTGAAAACAATATATATAAATGTTTCAGCTTTGAAAAAATTAGCATTTTCTGACAGGTACAAATATATTTAATTGAAAATGTTTCCAACTGCCACTAGACAGTTTGACACTGAACAACCTTCCTTGATTTGCACTATAGTTCAGGTGTCTGTCTTTCATTCTTCATAATAGACTAGACTCACTTCCGTAATTCTTTAATTTTTTTAATATATAATCATCTCCCCCCTAACCTAACCCCCAGGATGTACCATGGGAGATACAGTTTAGTGCGGGAGCTTGACCCAGAGATGAGAATAAAAACATGAGATATCTGCATTAGAATTTCCTTGAGGCTGCCTTGCTTCAAGCATAATTACAAGGATCTGTGCCTTAGGTGACACTGGCAGAAGTTGGGCCAGCTGCAGCAGGGGCCATGCACCCCTTGTTACGCTACTTCACAGTTCAATGTCAAAAGATCTAAAATAAAGTGCTCATACTTTAGTTAAAAGAAGGAAGGAATGTTCTGACTATGAGGGTAGTAAAACATTGGAACAGGCTACCTAGAGGAACTGTGGAATCTCCATCTCTGGAATTTTTCAAGAATAAATTTGACAGAAACTTGGCTGGGATGTATTAGTTGGGGATGATCCTGCCACAAACATGAGGCTGGACTAGATGACCTTGTGAGGACCCTTCCAGCCCTACTTTCCTATGGTCTTATGACCCTATTATTCCGAAAAAATTAAGTGGACTTTTCTTCTCAAATTGGGAATAACTTGGGGGAATGGAAGCAAAGCACCATCTGTGGGCATGGACTATTAGGGGGTCCTAGAATCCACCATGGGAGTCTTTACTATGGTGGGGAACCCAGGGGGAAAAGGGGATTAGTGGAATTGTGCTCCTGACTGCCTCTGGGAGTTTCTCACAATAGGCACAACCCTGTGCCCAATAGCAAATCTGGGGTAAGGGAGTGAAAATGGACCATCAGGGTCCCAGGGATCCTGCACTATAAGGCTGATGCTGCTGAATTCTTCCTCTCTCTCTCCTGCTGTTGCCTGGGATCTATGCACAAGAAAGGAAGCTGCTATTGCTACTGCTGCTGATTCTGCAACTGCCTACAAGGATGTAACAGCACAACTGCTAATGTTGTTCCAGTAATGAAAGGGTTACCTGAGGATTCAGTGATGAAATATTACTTTTAGATTCGCATTTATCTTCCCTAGCATGTTTCCAGGTGTCTTGCTCAGAATGTTTTATATTTCTTTTTGTCGCATCTTAATTGCATAAAACAAAAGACTATTCAAATGCAACGTATGCCAAAATAGCAAAGAAAAAACAAAGTTGTAACAATTTTTCAATAAGTTTACTTTTCTTTAGATGGTTTTGTATTATGAAGGATGATTTGCAGGCATATATAATTTTGGAATGGTAAGGTGTGTTTTATAGAATATAGATTTATAATTACTCCAAATTTTGAAATTAAACTGTAAACACAACAAATACAATAAAATAAAGTTAGGCAGTTTCCATGTTAAACACATCTTTTTCAATTTTAATTACTTGTGTTGAGGAAAGAAGATTGGTTTGATTGTTATGGCAATACATTGAGACACAGTTCAATTCATAGCTCTGTCATAGGAAGTTTTGGTTAAATCTATGATAAAAGAAGGTTGATCACTATGATATTTTAGTTTGGATGTAATTTGCAATCCCAATCCTCAACTGCATCAAAATCGAGATCCAATGCATTTTTTAGCCCTTTCTTCACTCTTCAGCTAACTGAAACTCAGTTTAAGTTTCAGTATTGACCCCAAAATGGATGAATTCTTGATAGTTTCATGTCCATTATACAAGAATGCTGCTTGTGAGGACTTATTGTACCACTGAATCAAATAGGAGTATAGTGCACAGAGTAAACAGTATCACTCTTGCAAGTTTGTCACTAGGCCTGTGATGCTGCTCTTTCTTTTTGAAATCTCATGAAGTCACCTGTCTTTAGCTCTCATGGCTGTGCAGAAAAGCCTGTAAACATGAACCCTAAGTGTCAACCCAGAGACAAAATATCAAAAAAAAGAAAATGAGAAAGAAAACTCGCATGAATTTTAAAAGCGACTCATAATTTTAGGGAGATAATGTGCCTTGACTGCTTAAGGTTACAATGTTCCAAACAGTGCTGCAGGGAAACACTGGCTGATCCAGACTGCCATTGTCAACCTATTAGTGCTGCCTTGTTCACTGCTGCCATCTGTTGCCAGACAGACTAAGAGCATACGAAGAGCATACGAAGATATGTGGACAGCAACACTCGCATCTACCCCCAGCTGCACAGTGTCAGTACCACATGCTCTCTCTACTTTTCAGGACATCAGCTTTCAAATGTCTATACACATAGTTCTGGGTACGCTTCTCTACCAGGAGAACAAACAGAGAAGAATTCACCCAAATTATTTGGATGCGTGTATGTAGCCTTGTAGTCTGCACAGCAGGTGATGCAGTAATCCCTGTAGTTATTGAAGTTTATGTTATTTTTATTCTTTATTCAGTCTATAAGGTGCAAATCTACCCTATCTTCTGCCCAATTAGTCTTTAGCCACCCTGCTCAGGTTTCTATCTGACTTCAGACCAACAGAGAGAAGTACCTCTCTTTAGTCAAAGAATGGACAGTAAGACAAAGTAGACACAGGTCAGTGTAAAGATATACAGGTCAACAGGATTCACTAGAAGCAATACAACAGAAAGAATTGGGGAGACAGCAAAAAGAGTGGGGAGACTTTGAAAACATGTTATGGATGCTGAACTCTAACAGTCTGTTAATAAATTTGACTTTGAACTTGAAAAAATGTGCACTTCAAAATTCCTTTGGTTTGAAAAATAGTTATATACTAAAATTGGGTTTTTTTGTTTTATTTAAGTACTAAAATTGCTTACGGATAATTCTGTGCAATTACAGGTAACTTTAAAGTGCATTTACAGTACATTTAAATTACATATATATTTATTGTAAAAGCACATGCTAAAATAGCATCTATTCTGTTTGCACAAAAAGCAGGGTATTTTAAATAAAACAGATAAAGCTAGAAGTATCCCAATAGCCACAGACAATAAATCCACACAACTTTCAATAGATTCATTGTGTAGGTCTATAAATATGGAAATTATTTCAAATAGTGACCATAGCAACAGAATGACTGGCATTATATTTCTAAAACAAATAATTTCTAAAATATATTTCTAAAACAAATATTTGCTATCTAGGTAAATCAAAATACCATTCAACCAGAAGTAGTCAGATGGTATAGAGAATCTGTAGTTGCAGATGTTCTTTCTAGTGAATATTTCAAGAAGATTTTTATTATAAAACAAAGTGTCCATCCCTTATCATTGCCTTGGGCCTAACATACAAAGTCAAGGTTATGCTCCAGTCTTTCAAAACTTTGGAAACACAGTATTTCTAAATCAATTAGTTATACGATGTGGTTCTGAGAATTGCTTAGAATATAATTTTCTCTGATCTTAACAGCATGACTATTGCTTTAGACCATATTTATGGATAATTGGATTTAATAGACATTCTCTGAATTTCTGATCCTGATATGAAAACTGACATGTTTCAAACATATGATATGAATAAAAATGATTGGACTCCAAGCAACTGAATTCATTGTTTTTTTCTATTTTAGACCAAGATGCATCATATGCAAAATACTTCCAGTGAATCCAAGCTTTGTGATTTGAAAGTTAAAGATCCTGTTATGAGACACTGTCCTCTTTATAAAGTACATCTTAAATATTTTATCTGACTTCACAGTCATAACATTTAAACTATTATATTTTCTCAAATCCCAGACAAATTCCCTCCCACCATTTAACATGGGTAAAATAGCCCCTCATCTTGGATTTGAATTCAAGGCTATGGAGGAGCACGAAGCTGTATGGCTCCAACTCAGGCTCTGACACAGGGTCAGGATTGTTACTATAACTAACTATAGAAGCTGCCACACCCCCACAGCCTTTGTCTCCCATGCTTGTCCTCCCCTGCCACCTCTCCACTTGCCCCAGGTTGGAGTGGGACCGGATGTCTATTAAAGTTGGAAGGTAACTAGTGGTATAGAGCACAGTGGTAATAGTGGAAGCAGATTTGGCATGGTCCCAGGCTCGAGCTCTGGGACATGGCTGGAAATGCCACCACTTTAAAAACTGCTATGGGGCCTGGCTGGTGCCAGAGTGACTCCATGGTTCATACCCATAGCTGAACTGGGGTGGAGACCTGCCAGAGCTAGAACTGAAGCTGGAGGGTAAGGGGGGGGGGGGGTAGGGAGGGTGCAGGAAGGGCCAAATGCTGAGGGGACAGAAGCATCATGGATGGGGCAGCAGCAATGAGGGCCAAAAAGGGAGACAGGAATGTGGAAGAAGGTGCCAGAGGTTTCAGGCATGTGGAGGACAAGTATTAGGGAGCTGGGGGAGGTACTGGGGCATGTAGGTATGGGGGGCAGGAGAGGCAGCAGGGGGCAAGTTACTTCACTTCCCCACAGATACCCCCACTGCCTGCCTCTTGCCTGCCAACATGCTTACATCCCTACTGTTTCCCTACCACCTGCCATCCCATTGCTTTCCTCATTGCCTGGCTATGCCCCACCTGCTATTTCCAGGCCCAAGACATTTTTGTTACTCTCTACTGAACTCTTTCCAAACTATGCACATCCTTCTTGAAGTGTGGGACCCAAAACTGGACACAGTGCTCCAGATGAGACCACACCAGTACTGAACAGAGTGGAAGAATTGCTTCCCTTAATTTGCAAGTGGCACTCCTATTAATACAACTCAGTATGCTGTTAGCTTTTTTTGCAACAAGAGTACACTGTAGCATATATTCAGCTTATGGTCTATTGTAACTTCCAGTCCTTGTCTGCAGTACTGAAGCCTAACCAATCATTCCCTAGTCTTTATTTGTATATACAATTATTTAATCCCAAATTCCATCTTCTGGAAAGACTGTCCTAAATAGGATAACTGACATCATTGATCCACAGTTACTACCAGAGCAGGCATGGTTCTTCCAAAACAGATGCACCACTGACCAGAAGACACCAAAGATGCTTTTCAGAGGAGGATAAAAACAGGTATGGTACTAGTAGATATAAGAGCTGCATATGATACCATCTGCCTGAAAGGATTAGAGTGGAAATTACTCAAAATGATTGCAGTTAGGAGAATGGTGGTCTTTATCACTAATCTAGTATCCAAACAGATCCTTCATTCTCTCCACCAGTGAAGGAGATAGAAGCAGATACAAGCATCTATATCATGGGGTACCACAAGGATCAGCATTAGCAACCACTCTTTTTAACCTCTATATATCTGACATTCCACCCACCACAGCTAAAAATATGCCTATGCAGATGACTTGGCCCTGTCCACCTTTGACAAGTCCACATAAAAAGAGAAACTGCCTTGTCTCCGGATATGAATACAGTAGCTTCTTACCTGCACCAATGGAAGCTCAAGCTCAGTCAAACAAAAACCATTGCATCACTGTTCCACCTCTGTAATGCTACATAAGAGAATCAAGATTGACCTGAAAGATAATAACCTTTCCTTCACAGATAACCCAGTGTACCTGGGAATAACTCTGGATAAAAGTCTTAACCTACAGAGAATGAACACCTACTGAAAACAGCTAAGAAGGTCAACTCTCATATTGGTGCTATAAGACAATTTGCAGAAGCAACCTGGAAAGCCAATTTCACCACTCTATGGACATCAAAACTTATACTAGTAGACACACCTGCTGAATATGGGCTTCTTCTTTTCCAAGTGCATAGAAATGGATTCCTTGAGGAGCTGTTCCATAATTTTTTTTCCAGGAACAACCTGAACTGAGGTGAGACTGACCAGTCTGTAGTTCCATTGATCCTCATTTTTCCCTTTCTTAAATATGAGCAATATGTTTGCCCTTTTTCAATAATCCAGGACCTCTTCTGATTTACATGAGTTTTCAAAGATGGTGGTGAGTGGCTGTGCAATCACACCAACCAACTCCCTCAGCACTCTCAGGTGCATCCTGTGAGTCCCTATGAATCTGCATACATCCAGCTTTTCTAAATGGTCCCTAACCTGTTCTTTTATCACTGTTGATTGCTCCCTTCCTCCCCAAAGTGTTCAGTAGTCTGGAAGTTTACCTTGCTGGTGAAGACTGGGGTGAAAAAGGCACTGAGTACTTCAGACTCTTCTGCATCCTCCGTCCCTAGGCTGCCTCTCCCATTCAGTAAGGGACCCACACTTTCCCTGATCTTCCTCTTGTTACTGACATACTTGTAGAAACCCTTCATGTCCTGTGTTAACTGCAACTCCAATTGTACTTTGGCCTTCCTGACTTCATCCCTGCATGCCCTAGAACTTCTCTTATACTCCTCTCTAGCTGTTTGTTCAAGTTTCTACATATTATAAGCTTCCTTTTTGCTATTTGGCTTACTGAAGATTTCCCTGCTAAGCCATGCTTGTCTTCTGCCAAACTTGCTGGTCTTCCTGCACAAAACTTTCTGTACAACATATACTCCTGTTAACATGCTGACAATACTATCAGAAACACTGCCTCCCCAACTAATAATACAGAAGGCTACTCTTGGCCTTGCTCAGCGTGCCCAACAAAACTAGGAGCACCTGCTTCAAGAACCTTTGGAGCAACAAATATATAAGCAACTGAAGCCAAGAAACTCATTTAGATGGAGGCACAGGTACTCTTGCAACAGTGTAGAGGTAGGAGCAGTGCCCTATGGGCACTTGAAGAACACCACAAAAAGTGGGATGAGACTGATTCTCAGCTCAAGTGCTTCATAATTAACCCAACACCCTATCCACTTGAGTACAAGCTCCTCCACAATTTATGGATTAAACTAAACAGGATTCTAAACTAACTAAACTTGTCCTTATTTAATTTCATCTAGTTTATTACAGACTGTTTTTCCAGTCTTTCAGAGGCTCTCTATATTCTTGCCCCACCTTCCAAAATGTCTCCAGCTCCATTCAACGTGGTTTCATCAGCAAATCTGATAGGGTTGCACTCAATCCTATCCTTTAAATTATAAACCAAAAAATGAAGCAATACCAGAAACAGGACAGATTCCTAGGGAACCCCACTTGATATATTCTCTCAACTAGACACTGAGCCATTTATTTGTTGAGCATAATGAATTGATCAGTTGTGTAGCTGCATCAGTACTTTCTCCAATCTGTACTTCCTGAGATTCTTAATGAGAATGTCATAGGAGATAGTGATAAAAACCTTGCTAAAGTCAAGATATCACATCCACTGCTCTTCCTCCATCCACAGATCCTGTCAAGCTATCATTCAGAGCTTTCATAGACCTGACAAGTCCAGGGTGGTCCCAGACAAGCACTTTTTGTGGACCTCATCATAGGTGGATCTTTGAAAGTTTTTTTTTTTAATTTATTTTTGAGGGTAAGATTAGGTATGGAGTATAGGTAAAATGTTTAATTCTTAGATAATATAATTTCTATGTTCGTTTTTAGGGTATTTTCCATTTTAATTGAAGCCTAATTTATATACATAGATAGAGATACTGCATTTATCTATCTAGCTAGATATCCAATCAAATCAGATGAACAGTATTCCCCTACTTGTTAGGTTCCAGCTGGTATATTCAGCCTAAGGGTCACACCTCAATACCATAGTTCATGCAACCTATTTGGGGTGTAGTGTTTTTGGAGTAGCCGAGAATTAAGGAGTTACCCTCTCTTTAAGTTTTTATGCATTATATAATAGATACTCAAGTGCTATAATTTTTTTATCTACAGAAAACATTTTTCTTTTATTTTTCAGAAAGTCTGAATCCACCAGTATAAACTATTACAAAAATAGGGCTGATAATCATGCCAGACTTTTACACATTTTTAAAGGGGTAATTTCTATTCCACAATACTAACTTATTTATCTGTAGCCTATCAAAATAACCTAATCTTTTAGCCATGCTACCTACACAGAGCAATTTTTTTCCTTTAATAAAATCCTGGAAATACTATTTATCCTCTGTGACAGGGTGGCTGAAAAAAAAAAAAAAGAATGCAAGGAATAAAACAAAGGAAAGAAGATTACTCAGGGAGGCTAAGGAACCCATGGTGAGCCAGGTGGGAAAGATGCTGTGCCCCAGCTGACTAAGGGAACCAGCTGGGGCTGCAGCAAATCAAAGGTTGCTGCAGCAAACCTAGCTGCCAGGGTTCAAGCTCAAGATAGGGAGAAGGGCATGACCAAAGAGGAGAAAAAAGCTGTGCCAAAAGTTAAAGGAAAAACAGCTGGGTCAGGAAAGCAGTGAATCGGATGCTGCCATGGCAGACACAGCCATCCAGGCAAGAAATTTAAAAGGATGCCAAGGGAGCATTGAGGGTCAGACCAGAGAATAGGGAGACAAGGTGAAGAAAAAGATGACAGCGAGGACCAAGAAGAGAGGGAACCAACTGTGGGGCCTGGAGGAAAGCTCCGATCCCCTGACTTACCTGGTGAGAGCCAGTGAAGTCTGTGGAGTCCGTAGAGGCTGCTCTGTTGGTGAGAACCATTGCAGAGATGGAGGAGACTGCTCTGTCGGTGAGTCCAGTCCTGAGGGGTGAAGGTAACTACTTCAGGAACCTAGAGGAAAACAAAGAAACAGACAAGATGATACCCAAGGAGGGGGTAAGTCCATCCCGACCCTGAAGATAAGGCCGGGATTAGAACTAAGAAGTGGCTGTCTTGGGACCCATGCAGAGAAGAACAGAGCAAGGAGCCAACTTAAGAGGAGGACCCTTGGCAAAGGACTCCATAAGTCTGAGGCTGGATCATCAGTACTATAGGTGAGCAACAACATGCCTAGAACATCTGGTGTGGTTAGGGTAGGGTATGGGGATGGTGGAGCCCTGCAAAGAAAATCCAACCTCTTGAGCCTACAACCAAACTTTTTGTCTCCCAAAAGTGTTTTGCCACCTCTTTCTCTAACATCGAGGCAAGGCAGGTGATCCTTCAAAGGACAGAAGACTGCTATTCCAACAGAGAGGTGACTCAGCTCCAGGTGGCATGCCACAAAACCTCTTATATCCTCTTTCATAGAGGAAGAACAAGGCATAATAAATGGGCTATATAACTTCACCAAAAACTGAACATTAAATAATGACAATACACATTCAAAAGCCTTCAGTCAAAACCCTGAATAATGATAGACACACATTTACTTTAAGATGATGTATATTTTGATAAGGGTGTATATTATGCATCTGTGTACACGGTAATTTAATGTTACATAGTTTTCCCCACCCCCACAATTATGAAATTGAAACATAAGTTACATTAAAATGATCACAGTGATCACAAAACAAGTTACAACAAAACTAATAAGTATTTTAAATGAATTCCATCTTTAAAAAAAAGTACCTGAGCACATTTTAAATAGCCAATAGTTTGCCTTGGAAAAATACACAGAACACTTGAATATTTTTCTTGTAAAAAGGTTCAGACATTATGGGCTCCTATACATGTGCAAGGAGACTGCTTCAACATGCTGTAATTATAACGCATTGGATCAAACTCGATTAATCAAATCTGTTGGAGCGTGTTAATTACTGCACTCCAGCAGATTCCAGCGCCACATGCATTAGTGTCCCCGCACTGAAAAACAGCAGCAGGGAACTTTGAATCTCATTTGACATGTGATGCTCTGGGTGCTTTTAATTAGCATGGCTCTGGGAGCTGTGCTATTTAAAGCACCCCCACCCACGTCCTGGAGCACATCTATAAAAACACCTTGCTTTTACTGGCCATCACCCATAACAACATGCAATGTTAGAAATACTGTAAAGGGCCTAACTTTCTTGTAAAAGAGAAATACAAATAGATTTTTACCTTTGTAACTCTAAATGTCCTTATTTCATAGTTCAGTTGTATAAAGGTGCATATTGGAATGATGACAGAGTTGATTCTTTTAATAATTTTTCGTTGGGCTGGTTATACTTAAGATTAATTATGGAAAATGGAAAACTTTTTAATGTAAAAATGTAATTGAATAGGGGCATCTATTTCACACTAATTATCTTAGATTACATATAGAAAGAGATTTCCACTAGAAGAAAAATAGCATCTTTAATTTGGGAAATCTCCTTTCTCCTCCCCTCATCCCCTTTTGTTTTTGTTTTTTTTTTGGTGGGGGCG
>NW_005843237.1:229344-250158 GCF_000455745.1 Alligator sinensis
GTTGAGAATTGGCACAGCCATAAAATATTTCATGTTACTGACAGGGAACATTACCTCTATAAAACTGTTTAATCACAAAGCAAATTTAGTGAAAGAAGTGATTTGTAAATACCATTGTTCTGGTTCTCATTATCTGGCACAGATAAAAAAATGGGCAGTTGTTCATGCCTCTTCTTTTCAGGGCTGAACTGAAGAAAAAAGAGGCTAATGAGAAATAAGCACAAAGAAGACAGACAGTGACTGAACACAGGGAAGGAAGACAATAACAAACAATGCTGAACATTCGATACAAAATAAGCAACAGAATTATGATCTGCACTAGAATATGTTGAAAGCTAAATCTTTTTATCTTTACCAAAGGAGAATGATAACTAGTTCTGAACCAGAGAACGATAGCTACGAAATGAAATGAAAACCAAGGAAAGCTGCCAATCACCAATTGCAAAGAATGACTATGAAGATAATGAAAGACATAAAAACTAATCTTTTGGGACAGTGAGGGAGAAAGATAAAAACAAATAGGGTTTTAATCTTCATTTTCTTCTGAAAATGATTAAAAAATAAGTCTCTCCAAAAATCACATAGCTAGAAAAAGTCTTTGGTGAAAACAGGGGAGAAGCTCTTTGTACCTTACTCCGCTCATTTACCTAAGCAGGTCCAGTGAATATGAATTAGAGTGGCTGAATAAGCTCCTTGATGAGTAGCAGGGCATTTTTTTTCCTTTCTCAAGCCCTAAAAGGAAATAGGAGATTTTCTACTTTAGAAGCAATTACCATGATGAAAATCCACAATTTTTTAGATAAATATTATTCTCTCTTCTTTAAAATAGAATATTTTTTCTCCAGTGTATTACTGTTGCTACATCTACAGTTGTTGCTATACTTCAGTTAAATGTGGCAGTCTGATGCATGATTTTACTGTAGCTAGCCTACTATAATTAGTTTTTCATACTTCAGTTTTCTTCCTAGAGTTGTCTCCCCTCTCATAAAATTATTTTTCTCCACTAGCATTAGCAACCCTTACTAGTAATCTCCTTGCTATAAGTATGCAGGTTACAAAAAAGGAAATGGAAATTCTTGCCTTCAGCATCTGTTACATATAGATGTATTTTTTTGTAGCATTGGAAGTGTCTTTTGAAAGCATGATTTTTGGTGTTACAATGAACAAAGTTGTTCAACCTTCAGACTTCTTGGTTATATCTTAGAACAATTTCCCCTGAAATTATAAAAGGGGAACACGCACACGCACACACACGCACAAACACACACACACACACACACACACTGAATCTGATGGGAGCAGAGATGACTGTTTCTTTGTATTGACAGTATAGAAGAATCCTCCTCCTTTCAGTCAGTCATTGAAACTCTTCAGGGAAGACAGATCATTAGTTTTTAGATTCCTGCCTGCTGTCTGACCAAAGTAGTCTCTGACAAAGAACCATAAGCGAGATGTCATGAGGGTGGAAATTCTGATGTGACAGGAAACATCTCTACTGAAAACAATTTGCTTCCAAAGTGGACATTTTCTTCAGTCATTTTTATCTCCTAAGGGAAAAACCCAACATTTACAGGAGTAAGGCCACTGTAGCAATGGAAACTTCGCAAAGATGTTAGCATATTGGTCACATTTCAGATTTAGCAAAACCCTTTCTTCAGTTGAACAAGGGAGGGAAGGTTCCTTGCTACTCAGAAGTTGTATGGCTGCAAGCTTAGATACAATGTTTAGAATTTAATTTGAGGCATATTTACATCCAATTAAATTTTCGTGAAGACTTTTTGGGGGGTTACATAGTGGGAGAAAGAGGTTTCAGAGGGATTTGGTAGGGAGTAAAACATGGTTTCCATTCCAAATCATGCCTAGAAATGTCTTGTTCTGTAAAGCATTGCTCCATTAAGAGTGCCCCAACATATTCTACCTAAAGGAAGAGCAGCTAAACCTTTCCAATGACTTCTGCATTGTAAGCATAAGATGGTTTAGGGGGCGGGGGGAGGGGATACATTTTCAGAGAGATGCCTACCAATGGTCCTTTCTCTTTCATCTCCCTCCCTTTGTACTTTTAGTAAAGATTCTATTGGAAAAAAAAAACCCTAAAAAAACCAAAAACCCTATTCCTTTTTAACAGGAGACTTCAGGTACTGTTACAGGTTACCTTTAATGTGAGAGGATATGATTTATTGGACCAATATGTAGCAAAACGACCAGTTTCTTTTTTTTTTCCCTTTTTTTTTAAATCCATTCCCTCCATTTCTGATTTTTTCTTTCCCTCTCTATTCCCTATAGATAAGTATAAGTGATTTAAGACATAGGATAAGCTTCAGCATTTTATTTTGGTAGCAAGTTGTATTTGTTTTGTTTTTTCTCCTTTATATTGTATAATTATTATGTTTAAATTGATTTTTAATGTTCTATATTACTGTTTTACTGATATTATATGATTTAGGCCTACATAAATAAGTTAGCGTAAGTCATGTCAAGTTTCCATTTTGTTTGTCAAGTCTCCATCCAGTCCCCAGGCCTGGTTGTGTAACCCATGACTCACACCTACCCCTCCTATGCAACTTGGTTCCTAAATGAATGGGGATGAATGAGGGTGCTTGAGAAACAATGGCAGTAGGTCTAAAAATAGCTCCCTCTGAATGACCAAACCATCAACACCAATACCTGGACCAATGACCCAGCCCTTGGAACCACCCTCAGCATTCAAGAAAGAAAAGATGAGGCAACCCACCATTGTGCCAAGGCTACACATGCTCAGTAAGAACACCTGGAGCCCTCTGGGACAGGACTGACATTGCCTGGACAGGCCCTCCCCATAGGAGATCAGAGGTAGTCTGCCCCATAAAAAGGGGTAGTGAAGACTGAGTCCTTGGGATGCCCTCTCCATCTGGACCAGCACCATGCCACACGACCTATCCACCCAGAGGCCCTGGTGGTGACCTCCCTCTGGACAATACCTATTGGACAAAGACTCCTTTCCAGCCTGGATAGGTAGCTATCACCCCCCACCCCATCTTCAACCAAAGACTTGGACTCTGCTTCTCTTCCCTACCTGGACTCCAAACTTTCCACTGAGTCTCTTTCTCCTGCCGTGTGTGTGTGTACACCAATAATTCATGGGGCTGTGTAGTGTGTTGTCTGTTTAATAAACCTGTTATTTTGAAACCCCAAGTTGGGTTTTTGTCTGCTTCCTGACTGTTTTCTCCTTGCCACCACTTATCTGCCCCTCCCCCCAATATATACACACACACACAAACACCACTGTGTGTATGATATATGAATTAGTAATCTGTGTATGTGTACTGAGCGTGCTGGTATGGACAATTGATTTTTGTCTAACTTCTGGTGTGTATAGTGTATGTGCTTGAATTGTTGATAGGTATGCATGTGCCTAGGCTAGTGTGTGTGTGTGTGTGTGTGTGTGTGTGTGTGTGCACAATTGTGTCACACCCTCCTGTGTAACAGCTCAATATTGAGATCCTGAGAGTTGGCCTGACCCCACAGGGCAACAAATAGATATCACCCTAAGAAATCCTTGCCTCTCAAATAATTTCTGGAACGTCACAGGCACATCACTCATACAGTAGTAACCTTTAAACTGTTTTCAATATGTGGAATGTTAGACCACCATAAAGTTTGCACAATTTCAGAGCAGTCACAAGTTAAAACTTAATGTCATCTCTGACCTGCACTTGCAGGTTATGACATGCCACTACAGGGACTTGTGAAGAAGGGTGTGGACAGGAGCCAGGACTATCTCACTTCTCGGGTTGGAGAGTAGGAAGGATGGTACCATGTAGCTTGGAGGTGGAGAAGCCACCATGGGGGCTTTGCCTTCCCTCACTCAGCTAGCAGGAGTCACCTGGAGCCAAAGGTGGGAGAGGAAAAATCTTGAAAAAAAACACCTAATAAATAAAATAACTCCCCCCCCCACCCCATTAGAAGTGAATAGGCAAGGGTGAAAAGTAAAAAGAAAGGAGTGAAAAAAAAAAGGATCAAATTTTGAATGTGTTTCACAGAATGTGGATTGGGTCAGCAGGGAATGGGGTTATCATTCCCACCAGGGCAGAGCTGAGACCTAGTGGACTCACTGCATGCATGCCACACTGGGGTACAGGTGAGAACATTCACAGCTCATTCTCAGCTTTCCATTCTCTGGCTGTTCATGAAAGTAGGTAGTAGAATTGCTGTGGCTGTTTGCATGGGGGTGCTAGAGCAGGAAACAAACTGGTCAGCTGCACTTTGGTGCTCAGAGTCATCAGGGTGTGCTAGGGTCACCCCCTGGGAGCTGGAGAGGTTATTGGTTTGAGGCCAGCTCCATCTTCCTGGGTGGTAAAGTATAGGAGGGTTGAAAGTTTGCCTGTTGAACAAAGAAATGGGAAGGGCTAGGAATGATGCATCCTGGAATGTTGAAGTAAATAAAATAGAGGATGTTTTTACACATGGTCCGGGGGGGGTTAATTTGAGCAGGTCTGAGAGCCAGTTTAATTAGAACACCCACAACGTCTCATGTATAAGCATCCCTGCGCTTCAAAATGCCGGCAGGGTCCTTTAACTAAAGTTAATCAACCGAGCTTTAGTTAAAGGATCCCCACCACCATTCTGAAGCATGTGGATGCTGATACATGAGACAGAGGCTGTTTGGAGTGCTCTAATTAGCATGCTCTACCAGACTCTATTAGATCACGTTTGCTCCGACACACTGTAATTACAGCACATTGGAGCAGCCTCCCGGCACATGCAAAACCCAGGCTGTCTCATCTCCCAGAACATACTAACAATATCCTAGAACAACCTTGGTAAAATGGATCAGAAATAATCCTCACCTAAAATGGCGTAACTTTAAAATGTTTACAGAGTACTTAGCACAGGTTAACACCCTTTAATGGGCGAATGCTATTTTTTTTAAAGTGTCTTCATGATGGTTTAAAGATAACTTAAAACACCACACTTCCTCAAGCCAGCTCTGCTCCCCTTTGGATTTCTTGTGGGCTAGTTACACTGCCACATCTCAAAAGGATGCATTAGGCTGAAAAGGCATTCACAACTTATAGACCTCATTTAGACTCATTATAGACCTGCATGTTTAACCAACTGGAATCACATGATTCAAAGAGAAATTGTGAGATTTGTTATTTTTAACCATGGCTTTTCTTATCTTGTTAAATAGGACGTTTTGATGGCGCCCTTTCTGCACATTGAAAAAAAAATGTATTAAAAAGATAGAGATGGGATTTTAGGTTAGTAATCTTGAAAATATCCTCAGAACACACTCCTGTTTGGATACATGCCCATATATTTACAACGGTTTTTATCTAGAGACATGGACATTAGTTTGGAAGTGTTGGTTTTTTTTTCCCCAAACAATTTTGTTGTGTGTAACAAGGCTGATTAAAATAAAGCTGCCCATCTTCAACCATTTATTTGTTCTTAGTCTTTTTGTTTCCTCCAGAAATGTTTTCAATTTCTATTTCTTAGTATATAAATTATAATCCTTTGGATTTTTCCCTCTTTAAGTTTATCCATCCTGGGAGGCTTTCTAAATCTTATTAAAACAAATCCTTGGTCTGACTGGCAGTATGTTTTTTGTTGTACATTTTCTGCTTCTCTTCCTTTTTTCTCTTTCTACTAAATAATCTTTAATTGTATTTTAAGCAATTTTCAAAAATGGTTTTTACTAAAAATAAGCACTATATAGAACAGGATAATGATATTTACCTCCTTTAAGATCTTCAGATTCAAAATGGTATACAAGAGGTAAGTATCATCATAAGCAGAGCTTTCATTAAAAATGATAAACAAAACATAATAGACTTCATTGCAAAAAAATGTATCACAGATACCGGATCACCTTGAAACAGATCCTAATGTTTTATCAAATATATGAAATTTATGCAAATGTTAAAACACAAAAATAAAAGGAGATGTATGCGGACAGTTTCTATAGGCAAAACAAGAAGTATTCTTGTTGGAAAACTTAATCTTTTCACAATATTTTAATCAAAGAGTAAAGAGAAAAATGTTGACACAGAATCAGCTATTTAAAAAGTTCATAATTCAGTTGGAATCATAAAAATAGAAATGTGACATTCTTCAATTATTGTTCATTTTGGGGTGAGGCTGTATTGGGTGACATTCTTTTAAGAGTACATCATACACAATATATATTTAACTTTTCTTATATGAATATTTGATATTACATTCACACAGCCTATCATAGACACACAAACATAAATTATATACATCTTATCACATACATACATTTGTTATGTTTAGTTCTTTCTCTCTCTCTGTGTAGGACTGCAAGCCTAGCTGTTATACTTTACCCTTCTACTGGAAGGTTACATAAAGTTAGGGTGAGATTACAATTAGTTCATGTTAAGAGCCAAGACATGAAAAATTGAAAGTTCAAGCTTGTTAATAAGTGCTAAGTGCCCTATAGGTAACTTCAAGTAACACCACTTGAGGCAGAGTTTATCTTTAAACAGTGTTAGGTAGCCCATGGAGATAAAAATGACCAGTTTGCAGTCCTCCGGATTCCCAGGAAGCAACACTCTCAGGTGGACTAGCCGTCCTCCTAGACTATGATACCCCTGAGATGACAGGCTGGACAGCAGAGCAGTGGTTGGTGAGTGAGGAAATGGGAGGGGGGTATGGGAGAAGCAGGGGAATAGTGGGGGGGAACTGCCAGGCTGTGGGGGGCCCAGAAGGATAACATTCATATATATACCTGTCTCCAAACTTGCCTTCGGCCACCATGCAGCGCAGCACAGCACAGCACAGCACAGCACAGCACAGCACAGCACAGCACAGCAACCTCCCACCCATTGCTACACAAGCAATGGTAGGGGGGAGTGGGTTTGTGTACCTCTAGCTGCCAACTCCACTAGCAGAAACAATGGGGGTGCTCCCTGCCTGCTCCCAGGCTTTGCACAGCCCCTTTGCACTTAGGGATGGTTCCCTGTGCTGCCCCCATACCCCGGCTTTGCAGTTCAGTGGCCAAAGGCAGATCTGAGGATAGGAAAGTGTGAGCTGGTGAGTAGGGAAGACACAGAGTACCTTGTCAGCTCCTAGCCACAGTCATATATTAGCAGGTGAGAGCTATGTACATTATAGAGAGTTTTAACACTGAACATGCAACTGCTCACAGAATGTGCTAACTTTAATGCTGACTTAACATTCCTGAAAGCTAGCATGTGCTGCTTGCAACATTTATTTTCTACTAAACTGTGTTATGTTCCGAATACTTTATACACTTTAAACACTTTTTGTATTTTGACTTATGGGCAACTGTAAATAGGGACTAAATTCTTTACACAAACTATTATTCCATGGTTTTAAACAAGAGAGTTGGAAAAGCTATGACAAAAATGACAAAATATATTATTTTTCTGTTCAACTAATTTTGAAATTAGTCGAATTAAATGAAAATACACTGATTAAAACAATGTAAGTCAATTGATGAGAATTCTAATGATTTCAAGTCACTCTGTATATTAAATGGAAGTCTAATCTTTAGCCATTCCATATTTACCCATATCTATGTAGTGTTACTTTGTCTGCTATGGGAATATTTCTTTATAGCAGTTTCGTAGTAGCTAGGGTCAGGAGGGACCTGAACAGATCATCTAGCCTGACCCCCTGCCACAGGCAGGAATGAATGCTGGGTTCACAAGACCCCAGACAGGTGATCATCCAACCTCCTCTTGAATATGCCCAAGGTAGGGATGACGACCACTTCCCTGGGAAGTTGGTTCCAGATTTTGGCCACCCTAACTGTAAAATATTGCCTTCTGATCTCCAACCTAAACCTATTCTCCATCAGCTTATGGAGACTAAATTTAACTATCACTTGATTAAGTTTTAGCATAGTTTGTTTCTTGACATTCTCAATACAAAAGTGTACTTGTATAGCTTAATAAATCCGATCTTTAAATATTGAATAAGTCCTCAATTTTTACATGCATTTTAAAGTCAGTAAAGAATGATGCTGTTTTTTACAACTTAGTTGGGTTGGGTTTTGGGGGGGGGGGGGGGGGGGGGGGAGGGGTTAATACACAGGGAAGTGAGCCATTTTAATTAGAGTTAAATTTCCTTCATGGTCTATTAAACAGGCTTTTCAATCCCTTGATGTTGGTTGATACTTGTTTCAGGGCAGAGGAGTCTTCGTTGGTTATGGACTGTGTATGATTTGTAGGGCATACCACTGTTTAACGGGTGTTTTTTGTTAATATTTTATAAAGTAACAACAACTGAAAAATTATGAAGAGACTGATAGAAGCTTTGTAGATGTCACAACAGGATATATGGAACAGATTACCCAGAAAGGTTGTGGAATCTCTAGTCTTGGAGGTTTTTAAGCCCCGGCTAGACAAAGTGTTGCTTGGGATGATATAGTTGAAGATGGTCTTGCTTTGAGCAGGGAGTTGGACTAGATGACCTCCTGAGGTCCCTTCCAACCCTAATTCTCTATGATTCTTTGATCTCAGAAAGACTTGATGACCTTACTACCCAAAAATACATATACAAAGCAAAAACTCAAAGACAAATACAATCTCACATCCACACACATTTTTCTCTTCTGTTCATGTATCACATTATCAATTAGATTTTTTTTATTACAGAGAGCAATAACATAGCACCACAAGCACACATCTAATTCTGAGATTAGTCTACAAAGATACACGTCTATACATATTTGAACTACAGAAATATGTAGTCTGACCTCGATTGAATTTTTCAAGTTGGCATACTCCCAGAGAAAGTCAAATCCCTGATCCACTTCTGAACCAAGGGGTTGGGTATTCAGGAGGTGGATCCTGGACTGCATTTTGCAGCTCAGAACAATCTTAATTCACCTTTACAATTCACAATGAGCTAATGTTGACTCAGTTCTGGAGATGATATTTGAATGGGTGTAAAACAGGGATAACATGCCAAGACACTATAATACAGAGCTGTCCAACTTTGGCATGGCTGGGGGGCTACACACCAGTGCCAGAGTGCAGCCCCCCTGGAGCTGTATGCTGCACAGGCCATACACTACAAGGGCAGCCTTCCCAGGGATTTCCCTCCTATTGCACAGGCTGTGCCAGGGTTTCCCTGACCCCCCTCCTACCTCCTTCACCATACAGGTAGTCCAATGTTATGAAACCCAGGCCACCACCTAGCAGTGGGAGGAACACCTTCAGGGCACTTCAGACTGCATGTTAACCACTTGTGGACTACATGTGACCTGTGGGATACTACTTGGACAGCCCTAATATAAAAACATGTGTTTGGAAACGACCGTGTCTTCCTTCATGTTAGTTACTTAAGAGTGCCCTTTCAAAATAAAAATAATGCTTTAGTGTGTAGAAAACTCGGCATGGCTTTTTCTGCCATACAATACTAGATTAGTATTCTAAACACCATGGTAGAGGTGATGCAATATTTGTGGAAGACTACAGTCAAAGTATGTTAAATTTTACTTTATGGAGTTGGATGGGAAGAAAGTAGCAAATACACTATAGCTGAGAGTAGAGAAGTGTTGAATGTCACAGTGTGCAGGCAATATATTCAATCAAATATACAGGAAAAATAGGTTCTTTGGTAAAGGAAATTGCATTTAAGAGGTAAATTTCAGAACAGTGGTGGTTTACTCTGAAGGAATAGTCATAAATCACTTTTATACCTGCAGTTTCAGTAACTGATAACATTTTATTCTGAAGCACCACTTGTAAGTTTACTACATTGATTTTCCCAAATAATTATTTACTGTAACTTTTAAAGTTTCCCATTTGCAGCAATCTTGTTTAAGAAGTGTTGTGGTTTTGAATACAACACGCATTTCCAGGATTAGTAACATAGAACTTTAACATATATTTTAATATTGATTCCCATGGGACTTGGCTCTACTGTCATTCAAAGATTACTCATCCAGCACTATCACTTCACATCTTACTATTGTAGATAGTTTGCACAACACTTAGGGACTAGCTTTGACATACATCAGAAGGATGTATGGCTAATGCAGCAAAATATAAGCCAATGTGAGATCATTTTTCAGCAAGACAAATTGCTGTTCTCCAAAGAATTTCAATGGCACTGATTTATGGAGCAGACTATGACACTTAAAAGAACAATTGCAATACAAGCTAATGCTGTTAATTTGCAATAATGCCGTATATCACGTTATCATATATGCAACAATTTTAGATCCTGAGACAAACTATTAGATTCCCACAAAACGAATGAAAACTTTGTATGAAAAAGACATAAGTAGGTGGGTGAATGCAAGACAAATACATTGTAGCATTTGTAGAGACCAATAACATTTTACCTAGAAAAGAAATGGGGCTTAGATTTCTTTCATGATCAAGTAGGAATATAACATTCTTTCAAGTGCACGTTGAACACATTTCATTATTTCATAGTAACCATGTAATATTTAATTAGCATTAACCATTTATTAACTGAGAATACAATGGAAATAAAAACTGAGAAATCAAAAGAGTTATTCAACAATCATGTATTATACAATTTATATAGTTGGATAAAAGTATCAGAAACCATCTGCTACCTATAAAGTTTAACTAGAGTAACTTTATCATTGTTAACAATTTCCATTATACAAAAATACAGAAGGCTCCTGCAAGCTGTGAAAAGTTTGGAGATCTTAAGGCAGTATATATTTTAAACCAGAAAAGACCTTCTGATAACATTCCAAATGCACTCAAGAAGTGTGCATGCCAGATGGAAAAATCGTGTTACTTTCTGTTAGTTTCATATTAACTGCACGTGGACAATTTTTCTTTCAGTAAAAAAATAGCCTGACCTCTCCCTTGCCCAGGAAGGAGGCAAGCTGTCAAGTGGCAGTTGTTAGCTACTGAAAGGCAACAGCTGCCACAGACAGCTAGAGAGGGTTCCTACCCTGGAGAATGCATGCCCATCCCAACAATCAGCTGACTGGCAGGAGGGGTCCATAATTCCATGTTGGGAATCCTAATTTTCCCCCACAGGAGAATAGCCCCCAGATCCTGGTATTTATCCAGAATGACTTGAAAGAATGCAGGAAGGGTGTAAGAGGAGTACTCAGGCACTAAGGCCAGGCTCCGGGAGCACTGTCACAGGTGCACAGGAGCCTGCCTCACCTTCCACTGTTCTGGATCAATTGGTAGGCATAGGCAGCAAGAGGAATTTGGATGGGCCAGGAGATAGCTATGCAGAAACTTTCCCTAATCCCTGTTCCCAGCCCTCTATCTTTTAAATGTCCATCCCCACTGTGCAGCTGAGCATCAGGGAGGTTCAATACCACAGTCTGATATCTTTGTCCTCCAAATTATCTTGGATAGCAAAATCCTGTACTGAGGTTAATTACAGCCCAATAACTGTCAGATACTTAGTATATCTTGTCAGATTTAGTTTTGTCTTTAAAAGCTTTAACACAATTTGGTTAACATTTGCACTATACATTGTTTCTGAATGCCGGAGAACATTCTCCTCCTTTTACCTAAGATATTAGCAATGTTTATTTCATTTCCATTCCCTATTGTACATATATTAAGTAGCAGTGAAAAAAAAAATAAATAGAAGAGTAGGGCTGGAAGGGAGGTCATCTATTCCAACTGTCTGCCCAAGACAGGATTATCCCCAACTACCCTAGTCAATGTGTCCATCTATACTTCTCCTAAAGACTTCCAGTGATGGAAGTTACACAACTTCTCTGGGTAGCCTATTACAATACTTAACCACCCTCACAGTGAGAAAGTTCTTCCTAATACCCACCCTAAATTTTCCTTGCTGTAATTTAAAAACATTGCTTCTTGTTTTGTCTCCTGGGACCACATAAAATAGTCTTATCATCCTCTTTATGACCATCCTTCAGATTTTAATCTGCCACAAGGCTTTCTTTTCACCAGACTAAGCAAAATGTGTTATTTCAGCCTTTTCTCATAGGTTATGTTTCCTAAGGCTTTGGCTCTCTGCTGGATTCTAATCTGTCCACATCTTTCTTGAAGTGAAGGGCCCAAAACTGGACAGTACTCTAGGGTGAAGCTTCACTGGTGTTACATGGGAGTGGTAGAATCACTTCCCTTGAATTTGTAAGTATTAACACTGCTATTTATACTGCCAAGTATGCTGTTGGAATTTTTCTGCAACAAGAGAACATTGTTGGTCATACTCAGTTTATGATCTACTGCAACCCCCAGGTCCATTTCTATATTACTGCAGTCTAGCCAGTCATTCCCCAGTCTGTATTTGTGCATGCACTCGTTTTATCCCAAGATTTTGCACTTCTGCTACTTAAATTTCCTTTGATGGATTTTGAACCATTTCTCCAGTTTATCAAACTCATTCTTAATCTTAACCTGTCCCTCCACAGTATCTGCAGTTCTACTCAACTACCTGTTACCTGCAGATTTTCTAAGTATGCACTCTGTTCCATCCTCCCTTCATTAAGCAATGAATGAAGATATTAAACAATACCAGGACCAAGACAGACCCCCAGGGAAAACCACTCAGTCCTAACTAGACATTAAGCCATCAGTGTCATACTTGATAATCCAATCATTTATTGTCATCTTACCATTCACATACCAGTATTGTGCTTTGAGAATACAAAATGCAATAACTATTCATAGATTCATAAAGGTTAGGGCTGGAAGGGACCTCAATAGAACATCGAGTCCGACCCCCTGCATAGGCAGGAAAGCATGCTGGGATCAGATGACTCCAGCCAGATGCACATCTAACCTCCTCTTGAAGACCCCCAGGGTAGGGGAGAGCACCACCTCCCTTGGGAGCCCATTCCAGATTTTGGCCACTCTAACTGTGAAGAAGTTCCTCCTAATGTCCAATCTAAATATGCTCTCTGCTAGCTATGACCATTATTTCTTGTGACCACCAGGGGGCCTTGGTAAGTAGAGCCTCACCAATTCACTTCTGCATCCCCATGATGAATTTATAGGTAGCCACAAGGTCGCCTCTCAACCTTCTCTTGCGGAGGCTGAAGAGGGCCAGGTGCCCTAGTCTCTCCTTGTAGGGCTTCATCTGCTGATGCACAATAAAGTGCCATTAGCTTTTCTGATGGCTTCGTCACACTGACGACTCATGTTCATCTTGGAGTCCGCTAGGACTCTGAGATCCCTTTCCGCTTCTGTGCCACCAAGCAGGTCATTTCCTAGGCAGTAGGTGTGCTGGACATTTTTCCTGCCTAGGTGCAGTACTTTGCATTTCTCCTTGTTGAATTGCACTCTGTTGTTTCCTGCCCATTTGTCCAACCTGTCCAGGTCTGATTGCAGCTGTTCCCTGCCCTCCAGCGTGTCCACTTTTCCCCACAGTTTTGTGTCATCCGCAAACTTGGACAGAGTACACTTCACTCCCTCGTCCAAGTCACTGATGAAGGCATTGAAGAGTATCGGTCCAAGGACCAAGCCCTGCGGGACCCCACTGCCCACGTCCTTCCAGGTCGATACCGACCCATCCACCACCACTCTCTGGGTATGACCCTCCAGCCAATTTGCCACCCGCCAGACTGTGTAATCATCCAAGTCACAGCCTCTTAACTTGTTCACCAGTATGGGATGGGATACCATATCGAAGGCCTTCCTGAAATCTAAATAAATGATGTCAACCCCTACTCCTGGGTCCAGGCGTTTTGTATCCTGGTCATAAAAAGAGACTAGATTAGTCAGGCATGATCTACCTGCTATGAACCCATGCTGGTTTCCCCTCAGCATAATTGTTCCTGCTGGGCTCTCATATATGAGCCTTAATAATCTTTTCAAAGACTTTGCCAAGGATGGAGGTAAGATTGACTGGCCTATAGTTGCCTGGATCCTCCTTCCTCCCCTTCTTGAAAATAGGGACCACACTGGCCTTTTTTCAGTCCTCCAGGACCTGGCCCATGCATCACAAGTGTTCAAATACTCTTGCCAGTGGCTATGCAATGATGTCAGCCAGTGCCTTCAGTACCCTCGGATGGAGCTCATCCGGGCCTGCCGACTTAAACGCATCCAGTCCTTCCAAGTGACTCTGCACAATCTCAGGGTCAACGCTTAGTAGTCTGGTGCCCTGCTGTTGTCTCTCTACAATCCCATTGTGAGACTTGTCTGGCCCCTCATTTAGGGACACTGAGGCAAAGCACTCATTGAGGAGTTCAGCCTTGTCCCCCCTGCCTGTCACCAGTTGCTTTTGCACATTCAGTAGCGGACCTATTCTGCCCTGGGCCTTCCGTTTACTCCCTATATATCTGATAAACAATTTTTTGTTATCCTTAACTTGGGATGCCATCCTCAGCTCCATGATAGCTTTGGCCTTTCTAACTGCCTCCCTACAACTGCGAGCTGAGGAGGTATATTCCTCTTTATGAATCTCTCCCTGTTTCCACTGCTGCTCTGGATTTCTCTGGTCAGCCAGGGAAACCCCTTGGCCCCTTTTTGCCCTTTCCCCTGTATTGGGATCATCTCCCTCTGTGCCTGAAGGATTGTTTCCTTAAGGCACAGCCACCCTTCCTGGGCTCCCATCTTGCTAAATCTCTTACTCTGCAATGCGTCATTGACTAAATGCCTGACTTTGCTGAAGTCAGCCTTCCTAAAGTCTAGTTGATGATGATAATATCACACACACAAAAAAAATTCTAACTAGACGTTTGAGGATTAAAAAAACCCAAGAATTATCACATATGATTCTCCAATATGAAGCTAAAATTGTCCTTCTACTGTTCAGGTAATTTCCACTGTCAAATTTAATAAGCTTAAACTTTTACAACATTGGAACTCTACAGTAACTATTTCTTGAACAAGCTTTACCACAATATAGCTTAATGTGATTAAATGACATCAAAGTGATTCTCAACTAAGGTGCTGCAGCCCCCTAAGGTACCATGAGATCCTTTTAAAGGTGCTGCTCAATATTAGCATTTTTAGGTGTGCAAACACCTCTATATGATTCACAAAACAAACCCAGAGATTTATAATAATCCATAATGTCAAAAACATTCTGACCTGCCGTGGCCTTTCTGAGTTCTTTGCAACAGAGAAATTAGTCTATTATTTTTCAACAGTCAAAACATGAGTGAAGACTAAGGGCTGGCATTTTCCAGGGGATGATTTGCATCTAACAAGTCTGAGAGCCACTTTATTAGAAAAAAACTCTTAATATTAGAATATGTAGAGGAAGGAGGGACCGTGGACCTCCTAGTCTCTTTCATCTTAGTTTCAAAACATATTGATAATAAGAACAAGTTCTGCACTTGGTATGCTCTTCTACTGCTCAAGTGGGCAGGGAGTAGGCAGAGAGTCAACAGGTAGAATCAGATGGCAGAGGTGATGCATCAAGTAGCAGAAAATGATGCTACCCAGGGGTGGATGTAGACGAAACAGGGGCCCTAAATTGAAGTGGTAGGTTTGAAAACACACTGCTTAAATTTAGGGCTTATTAAGCCCCCGTATCGTGCACACATCCCGCTGACTTACCTGCATTTCCAGCAGGGAGGGGAGGGCAAGCTGCCAGCAGGTGGAGTGACCCCTGGGCTTGGGAATGGGCTAGTGCTTCCCTCTGTGGCAGTGGCGCCACCCCCCAGGTGGCACCCGCCCGCAGGCACCTGGCTTGCGTGGTCCCAGGGGGCACTGCAGCCATGGAAGAAAGCACCGGGCCTCCATGCAGCTCAGGCAGGCAGGCTCTGGGGTGGGGAAAGGGGGAGATCAGGCTCACCGCTTTTCTTGGGTGGAGCCTGTTTTCCTGGGCCGCTGCCAGGCTGCCTGCAGGGATTCCTACAGAGCCACAGAGCTGCACGGAGCACGGTGCCTTGCTCCACAGCTATAGATGCAGCAAACTAAAATTCCTCAAAGGAGTTTTAGTTTGCTGCACCCAAAGTCATTTAAGGTGCATTACACCGCTGAATTTCCTACAGCAGCTGAAATTAATGCACAATACGCTGCCAAGGAGTGCAAACACTGACACCATTAAAGTGGGGCAAAAGTATTTTGCCCGCTTTAAAGTGTCATGCACACACACACACACACACACACACACAGACACACACACACCCCTCTCTCGTTTTGTCTACACATGGCCCAGGTTACTCCGCTTTCTTTAGTACAGTCCCCAAGTCCAGTACAACCACGTAGAACCTATTACAGTGCGCTAGAAGACACAACATAGATTGTAAACAATGTACACATTGTTTACAGATTGTGTACAATCTGTAAACAATGTGTACAACATACATTGTTTACAAGTGTGTGCGCATACATCCCCTGCTTCCCAAACCATTTGAGTTTAAAAAACTAGTTCAACAATCAAGCTTGGATAGCATATGTCAGAAGATCCTAAGAGATAGTATGCCCAAAATACTAGGAGAGGGTCTAATTCATTCCTAATATTTTCTAGCCCTAATGGATAAAACTGTGTGCTTTCCTTTATTTGATGGGGTTTTTTGTTTGCTTGCTTGCTTGTTTGTTTGTTTAGCCTCAGAGCTAGTTTGAAAATAGGAATAGAAAGTCTAAACTCTATACTTGAAAGCACATAATTCTCATTATATATGATTTTAGCTGTTTATTTTAATATCAATGAATATTGTTGTAGCAGTGAAACCATAAATCCATTTGAACATATTTTCCACTTAGAATGATATTAATGTTGTCGTACTGATATGCAGAATTGAATCCTGATCCTTGCAAACTGGAAGTTTATTTTTTCCAATAGATTTCCATTCCTGGGAACTGATACTTTCCTTGTAGTTTCCATATTTTACCAATATGTTTGTCTGGATAAGACAGAAACATTAACTTAATTATCTACATGAATGTAACTGTTTCATAACTTTTAAATGAGCCCTCTGTTTTTTACATTTTAAATATCCATTCTTGGCTTAGTGTAAAAGTTTATATCTGGAAAAGAATACACAATGGGCAGGTCCCCATGTGCAGGGGTGTGCCATTTGTAGCACAACAAACCACTTTGTGGCATTACAAACTGCATGTGGGGAACATGAAAATGTGTGCTGTGCTGCAAGTTTACAGCACAGTGGCAAAAGTTGATATTGGGAAATTCTGGTAGGAAAAACACCCACCAGAATACAAATTGGCACTGCACATGCAAAACAAGAGTGTGCTGGAACAAACAGAGGCCAGGCCATCCAGAGCAATGTTCTGGCTGGGCCTCTGTGCTGCCCTTGCTGCTCCAACATGCCACCAGGTAAGATTGCTGGGGCCAGCAGAGCTGAGGACAATTTGCTGTGCACTTAAGTGCACATCCAGGGGAATGCAGTATGGCCCAAAGCAGCAACACTAATTTGTGTCGCTGTTATTTGTGCCTTTACAAGCACACAGCCCTGTACATAGGGACCTTCCCAATTGGATCAAAGTATTTTTAACTTTTCAAAAGTTTTTAATGGGGAGAGTTCACAGAATAGTCATTTCTAAAACATTTATCACTCAGCAAACTGTAGATATTCTTATTATTCCTCTATATACCATCTAGGTGTAGGAAAGCTAGATTTCTCTCCCCTATAGTAAAAGAGTTTAACAAGCCAAAGGGGATGGTATCAAATGATATAAACCAACTACTAACCCAACGTTCCACCTGCTGGTAGCTCCAGAAGTCAATTGATATAGTTTTATTTCATTTTTAATGGGAAGGATATAGTTTTCATGAATTTTTTGCAAAAGTGTTCATTTTCCAAATGTCTTTTTTTTTAGTGATATTTTTTCTAACTTTTTTGTTTTACATGTATTGTGGTATACCTACCCTTGTCTAAACACTTAGGGACTCTCAAAGACACTGAAGGTTGACCTGTATATCTTGTAGAATTCTGTGCTTACTCAATATATCTGGTTAGATGCTGGTTGTAGAACTTCTGTATTTAAGCTTCAAAAGATTATTCATTTCCCCAAGTCTCCCATTTTTATGCAGTGTACTGTTCTTCTTAACTCCTGCTATTTACTTCACACCTTCGTGTTTTGATGAATAATGACTATGTAAGAGTAGTCTTCAGAACATACTAAAATATCTAGCAGAATGAGTCTACATAGCCTAGTAATAATATTCTCCCATGATATTTCTATAGTAATTGAGCATATGGATATTTTAGGCAGAAATTTCCACATAGATTTTGTCTGCTTTGAGATGAGTAGAACAGCATTGCCATGATGAAAGTTCTGTAGCATCAGGGAAGATCCTTCACTGACACCAGATGCTGACAACTCTGGCAAAAATTACTATTCTCAACCTGATTTATTGACCATCTGGCATTTACTTTAAGTGCATCTTGAACACAGGAGGCATTATTACAGACAAAAAGACAGCTTAGTGCAGATATTGTTGAACGTCTCATTTACAATAGTGAATCTGAATGATGTTGACAGATTATACACCTGCCTCTAAATTACAAATTGGGAGGCACTATGACTAAATGTACACACAGTGGGTGGACCTATCTTTTTAGGTTTTCAATGGATGAGTCCTCTTTCATTGGCTAGTTAATAATCACTAGGTAAAACATCTGTGTGCAGTTATGTATATTTCACAAATAATCATTGATCCAGTACAGAACAAAGGTCTTCTGAATGGGAACAGTTTGGGAACAGGATTAAGCAGGAACAGAAAAACACAATTTCTCTTCAAGTTAAATAAATGAATCTAAAGGTGGAGAAAACTAGGCCTACTACTAGGGAATCGAATAAACAAAATATTCAACTATCACATGTTTGAAGTTACCTGTTATTTAGAAATACCATCATTTGAAGTACTTCCTAAATTAATTGGAACATCATAGATGGCTGGTTACATTAATCTATTTAAGAGATCCAGAGTTGGGAGTCTGAACATTGTTCCAGATTTGTGCCAGAGCTGTCCCCTAGATAACTTGGATATAAACAGATTGTTCAACACCCAATCTGTTGATTCAAAAGGGAGCCAGATATGATAATAGTCATATTATTCCACTGTGTCCTGCTATTAACATGACTTAACTCTATTATCCTGTTAGAACATCAAAGTGGTCCTTTGACATCTTTTTTTTTTCTTTTTAACCTAAATTAAATGTGCAGACAGAAGTGACAATTTTTGCTAGATCTGGCCACAGAAAACAGTTATAGCTGTTACTAAACAAGTTCATGGCTGTAACCAGCTCCAAAAATGGCCCATATGCTCCAACCCCAACAAACCCAACCCCCACACAGCCCACAGCTCACCTCCAGCAGCAGTGGTCATCAGGGCACTATCAGGGCACTATCAGGGCACTATCCTGTGTGGTGCAGGGCAGCGCAGCTTGGCCTTGGCTGTCTGGCACCCCACACAACCCATGCCATATTACATAGGCCCTGTCTAGTTTGGCGCAGCACCGTGTGCTTTCAAGCAGCTCTGGCCCACTTGGGCTGTCACCCAGGGCCCCACACCACTCACCAGGACTGCATATTGCACTGGGCCAGGTTCTGCATGCATGGAAGTGACCTGGGCAGGGCACGTGCACATAGGACCTGGTCTGGTGCAACAGGCAGTCCTTGCGAGTGATGCAGGGCCGCAGGTAGCAGCCCGAGCAGCCTGGAGCTTCCCAAAAGCCCATGCAATTTGCCACAAGCAGCATCGGGTGCCAGGTGACCTGAGCCTCTGGTTGCATCAGGGCACAGTCTTGGACCTGGACCAAGACCTGCTTTTTTTTTTTTTTTTTTGATACCTGAATATAAAAAAAATAAATAAATAAAAAAAAAAGAATTGAGCTCCCAATGAAAATATGCAGTGCAGGGAACTTTTTCTGTTCCCAGCATGCCTCTTGCTGCAACAGAAACTGCTTTGAGATGCAGCAAGAGGAACATGTGGCTCATCTGGACATGCCCAGCTTGTCTGCTCTAGGAGAGTACTGGCCCTGCCCCACACTCACCCCTGGGCTGTCACAGAGAGGAGACAAAAAAAGGGTCTATCTCCTCCCCACACAACCTGTTGAGGGGGTGAGGAACAAAGCCTCTCTGTTGAGTGGATCCCTCTACTTATGCCTGCAGGATGTCTTGGTGGGGGCCAGGCTAGGTCTTCATGACATACAGGCTGTTTGCACCCTCCACTCCAGTTTCCAACATAGCAAAATGCCAGGGAAGGCAGCTCCATACTGCAGCTTCTGGCTGCCCTATTCAAGAGGATTGGGTGGAGAAAGGAAAAGGAGTCACCCTGCTACAAGCATCTCCACACACATTTCTGGCTGGGGTCCTAGAGAAGCAGGATGAGTCCTCGTGGCAGGGGACTCTCTTCTCCCTCACCCCAGCCTCCTGATGGCTGCAGTAAGGAGTTGCAGGGTGGCACTTCCCATCTTAGCTTTTTGCTACACCAGGAACTGGGGCCAGGGGGAAAAGGACCCTCCCCCCTGCAATGACCCTCCTTCCCACAGCTTGCTGGTTGGGGCTTACAGGTGGCATGGCCAGGTCTGCATGGCAGGGACTCCTTTCTCCCCAGCCCCAATTCCTGGTGTATCAAAAAGCCAAGCCAGCCAGCCCCACACTACAGCTTCTGGCTGCACTGTCAAGAGGCTGGGGCATGGGGGTAGAGGGGAAATGAGCTCCCCCACAGACCTAGCCTGGCCCCCTCTGAGATCCTAGCCAGCAAGCTATAGGGCAGCCTTCATGGTTTGTTGGGGGGGCACTTCTGTTCCCCCCCACCTTTCCCACCTAGCCACTTCTGGCAGTCACCAGCTGGCAAGGGGTCAGTTTGGGGCTGGGGAGAGAGCCACTCTGGCAGCCTCCTGGGAGGTATGCAGAAGTGCCCCCTGCCTTCTGGCCCTGGCTAGTACAAGCAGGAAGCAAGCACCCCCCCGCTACCAAACAGCAAATGTTCTTTTGATTC
>NW_005843237.1:250168-256239 GCF_000455745.1 Alligator sinensis
CTTTAACTTATAGCATTTTAAGAAAAAAGTGTTAGAGTGTTTCTGCCAGAGGGGTTTTGAATGTCTGTACTTAGCCCTGATTGCTATTTTCCATTATTATAATAATAAATCCTTAGCTCACATGTATTTCTGCTGCTTTCTTTTCACTTTTTATAATGTTTCACAGGTGCTGAAGACTCTTCATAAACAGAACTTCCCTCTAAACTCCCTGAATATATCAGTCTTTTCTAGTAGCAGAGGCATAACTGGGCCTCTAAGTAGTTTAGAGAAACCTTGATCATGGGTGACTGGTGCCTCTTGAGTCAGAGGGGGCACACGCCCCACTTATATACATATACACACATACATATATACACACATACACTGACTGGAACACTAGTAGGCTAAAGCATCTAAAGGCATTAATCTTTCCTGCAAAAGTCAATGCAAGTTACAACATAAACTGCTGTTGAAAGAGCACAGGAATTTAAATGCAGAAAAATCAAATCACCTACACCTTTGCAGTGCAGTGCTGTGCTGTATATTAACTGATGTTTCTTAGTACCTACAGTGTTTCTAGAGTTCCACTGCAATATGATCTAATTAGAAAACATTAAGATACCATAACTGAAATCCATGCCAAATTTTTTATTAAAATGCAAATAGAAAGCTTATTTCTTATAATAAATCATTATAACTAGATATACACAATAATACAAACTTTGGTGGCAGGTGTTCAAAATAATACAAATGAAATTACCAAGTTAACTTCAAAAATACTAGTAACAGGTTCACAAATAGCTCCTCTGTGAAGACAAATAATTATAAATTTAAAAAAGCATACTGTTAAATTGACACAATTGTAATGACATCTCTGTAGGTGGTTCATATCATTCACCATTTTATATACTACTAGGAGCATAATGGCAGTAACTGCACAATAGGACTACAGGAGGATGAGGTAGCATAATTGCAGCATCACTGAAGCATGAATACAGACTAATTAACAAAATTGGAACTGCTGCACTCATGCTCTCATTTCATCTATCTTATTTCATTTACTTTTACATGCTGCTCTGGTCACAGAATTGCTGTGTTTGTTATTTGACTATTGCAATTATTATTGTCCAGTTTTTGCCTCTGTGCTATTATGATGTACAAGACTGATCTTCTTGCAATATTCCTATTTTGCAGCTGTCTCCAATTTTATGAAACTATTTTTCTTACTTCCCTTATTTTATTTTAAAAGACCATTCTCTTCTTGCATGCAGTATTCTTTCCTATGCATAGTACCACTGAAGTCTGTGGGCCAACATAGAAGGGTAAGTGCATGTAGAATTAGCCCCTAGGAAATCCAATCAACTAGTTAGCAACAATACTTATCTGGAAGAAGAACCATATGGTAAGCAAAGCTAGTGATATACACAGTAGGTGGTACATATATTTTCTTCTCGTGCTGTGGAAATAAAAAATGGTTTCTGTTGATGGTGCTTCTCCAGATGGAAATTCCAGGAAGAAGCAAAAAACCCAGGAATCAGGCTATATGGTAGAACATGTTGCTGTGTAATAGAATTAATGTAGAATCAATTTTGTGGATGAGCCAACTATAACTACTCTGGGAAAAGAACAGAACAGCTTCAAAAGTATTAAAAAAACAGGAGCCTATTAACTATAGTACATAAAGAAGTTACACTTAGAATGATGTAACTAGGTTAGATCGGCCTAAGTGCATAACTATATATATGCTGGGGGAGGTTAGATCAGGCAGAAAATGGCTACCCAGTCTAACTTAGTTCACCACCATGGAGAACTTACACTTAAACTGACCCAATTGAAGTTAAGCCAATCTAAATTCTGATATGTACATATGTTTCAGAAGGTTAGATCAGGGGAAAAAAAGGCTGGCCTGATTAATTCTAGTCCACCTAGGAGATGAACTAGGTAGACTGGGCTAACCCATGCCCAAACTAAACTGAACATGTGCACACATTCAGAGTGCAGCCCTGCAGCTGGGAAAACTCAGCTAGTTGTACCAGCTCTTGGCCTGCACTTTTCCTGCCCACCCTCTTACCCTGACCAGGCTATTTTTAGCCCCCTGACCTGCCCAGCCCCAGATGGACATCACCCCTTGTGGACCCACTAATCACCCTCACAGACTTGTCATCCCCCTTAGACCAGTCATAGATTCATAGATTCATAGATGTTAGGGTCGGAAGGGACCTCAATAGATCATCGAGTCCGACCCCCTGCATAGGCAGGAAACAGTGCTGGGTCTAGATGACCCCAGCTAGATGCTTATCTAACCTCCTCTTGAAGACCCCCAGGGTAGGGGAGAGCACCACCTCCCTTGGGAGCCCGTTCCAGACCTTGGCCACTCTAACCGTGAAGAAGTTCTTCCTAATGTCCAATCTAAATCTGCTCTCTGCTAGCTTGTGGCCATTATTTCTTGTAACCCCCGGGGGCGCCTTGGTGAATAAAACCTCACCAATTCCCTTCTGTGCCCCCGTGATGAACTTATAGGCAGCCACAAGGTCGCCTCTCAACCTTCTCTTGCGGAGGCTAAAAAGGTCCAGGTTCTCTAGTCTCCTCGTAGGGCTTGGTCTGCAAGCCCTTAACCATACGAGTGGCCCTTCTCTGGACTCTCTCCAGGTTATCCGCATCCCTCTTGAAGTGCAGTGCCCAGAATTGCACGCAGTACTCCAACTGTGGTCTGACCAATGCCCGATAGAGGGGAAGTATCACCTTTGATCTATTCGTCATGCATCTGCTGATACATGATAAAGTGCCATTGGCTTTTCTGATGGCTTCGTCACACTGCCGACTCATGTTCATCTTGGAGTTCACTAGGACTCCAAGATCCCTTTCCACTTCCGTGCCACCCAGCAGGTCATTCCCTAGGCAGTAGGTGTGCTGGACATTTTTCCTCCCTAGGTGCAGCACTTTGCATTTCTCCTTGTTGAACTGCATTCTGTTGTTTTCTGCCCACTTGTCCAACCTGTCCAGGTCTGCTTGCAATCAATCCCCTCCCTCCCCCACCCAGACCCACGAGCACCTTTCCCCACCCTGACTTATTTAGATTGCATTCTTGGCACAGTTCTTGACACCAGTGGACTTATGCACACCTGGGATCTGATATGCAGTCACTCAGCTTAAAGTGAATTGTATGATCACAGACCAGGTCCCAGGAACATCTCTGTAGGGAGCATATTACCAGGGCTAGGAAAGCCCAGTGTCTCACCCCAGCACTGGGGGCTGCACTTCTAGCCCAGACCCTGACAGTGTTTTTCTTACCTCATTCTCCACACCCCAATCCATGGATGGAAAGTTCCTCACTGAGGACTCACCAAGGACCCCATGGACCCACTAGTCCCCCCCCCCCAATTCCTGCCACCCCCCCCACCCTGGACCCACCTAGCCCCCTATTGTATGACCCCCATGTGCATCTGCTAGCCCACAATCCCACCTACCCCTCCCCCCTGCCCTGACTGACTTAAATCAAGGTTCCTGGCACCAGCAAATGTCTGCACAAATAGAGTTGATCTACAATCACCCTATTTCAAGTAAGCTGCATGATTGTCAGTCAGGTCCCAGATATATGTGCATGTGGCCTACATTAACTAATTGCTATAGCTGGAAATTTCATAAGTATCAAAGTAACTTCTTAACATAATCCCACTGAAATCAAACTGCACAATTTTTTGGCAAGATGTTACAAACCCATTTACTAAATAGACAAAATCTGAAAAAAAACATTGGGGGATAGATTCAAAATAATATTAATGATACCAACTAGCTGTGCTGGAAAAGGACAAAGTGCCAGAGTGCCCCTTTTATCTCAAGGTCAGGGGTCAACAGCTTCCTCAGGCAGTAGCATAACTTGTGGGTAGAGAGTGCAAGAGGGGAGGGAGTGATTAAGAGAGAAGCCCCAGGTGCTGTCTTTGTGGAGATGCAAAAATAGCTGCTGCTGGCAAAGTAGTAACTGGTGCTGCTTTATGTATCATTGCTGCCTACAGCATGGACATGCCCTATTATGCCTCTTCCCTCAGGTCCTCTTTATTTAAAGCCAATGTAAATCATCACTGGCCTTTTAGCTACATTTTTCAATCTTTAACTTGGGGGAGGCAAAACTATTTCCCAGCAGCCCCTGACCTCAAGACTCCCAGTGGGTGTCCATGGAGACTTCAGAAACACGGGGCCATGACAGCATGGGCAGTGATGGCATGGGGCTGCAGAACACAGGCTGTGGCCCAGCCTGGCCTGGCCCAATGCTGTCACCACCCCACACTCCTCAGGTCTCCATAGAGATCAGCTAGGAGCCATACAGGCCAGATTCACAGCTGGGCAGGGAGCTACTCTGGGGCCAAGGCCAGGATTTTGTGTCAGCGACAGCATGGAGCTGGGGCTGGGGCTAGGGCCAAGTCACAATCCATTCCCTGCATGCTCCTGCCTTGGGAACCCACACTCTTTGCAGGGGTGTGCAGGCAGTGGATCATGGTTCTGCCCTGTCCCCAGGCCCATGTTGCCACTACTGAAAGATCCCTGCCCAGAGCACACCTATTATGCTCCTAGCTGTGGCCCCATCCCAGTCACCTGGTCACACACCTTGCCTGAATGGGTCCCACCCCCAGTGGTGGGTGCAGGGCAGACAGGCCCAAGTGCCCAGGCAGCAGGGCTGGGTCCAGTGGTGGCAGCCAGAAGGAGCCAACACCTCAGGGGCTTCTGGGAAATGGAGTCCACCACCGGCTTGATCTGACCCATGGGCCAGATTCTGCCTATTTCTTCTCTTAATGAACTTTTTTTGTGTATATTTTAACACATTAGGGATAATATCCTGATGCCTTAAAGATAGAATCCTATTTTTATTCCTGGAGGGAGTTATGAGAAACTGAGTCAGCTGTTTTACCTAATAAGGTAAAACAACCAAAGGTCAACAAGCATGGAAGATTGGAGATGATCAACCCTGCAGACATAGTACCACTCAAAGAGAAGTTGCTGCATTTAGTGCAGGGGTGGGCAAAACATGGCCCAGGGACTGTATCTGGTCTTCCAGGCCATTCTATCTGGCCCATGGGGCCCCTAAGAAATTTAGAATTTTTTTTATTTATTTGCTCCTAGCTGCCTGCCAAAGATGAGAGGAGCCAGGGACACTAGGACCCAGGAGAAGCTGGTGGCAGGACCCAACAGCAAGGCCTACCCAGCCCTGCCCCCCACCCCCAACCAGAAACCCCTGCCTAGAAGAGGCTTCTGGCCTGGGACCATGGGGATATTCCTGCTTCCCTGCACCAGAGAGGGCAATGTAGCCCTCAACAGCTTGCCAAAACTCAGTCAGCAGCCCTCCACTTAAAATAATTGCCCACCCCTGATTTAGCGTCCAAGTTCTAATTGATCAGCATGATGTAATCTCTCTCTGCACAACTCATCTTAAATGCCTCAGCCAAAGCCTCAGACACTCACCTGGGAGACAGAAAAAAAAGGAGATGTCCTATACCTGTTGCAGTGAATGGTTACCTTTTTCACACAAGTTGAACTGCATCAGTGGGAGAAACTGATGCTAGAATATACCATGGATTGATGGTGCGTGTACTGTGTAGAGATGTAAAAGGTGTAATTTCAGAGCCCGTCAGGCAGACATTGGGGTTGAACCCAGCTCTTCAAATCCTGGGGATCACCCACATGCCATGTTAACAGTTGAGAAGGGAACAGGGCCTGACAATATTTTTTAGTTTAACTCGTCATTAATTTGTTTTTCTTACAAGTGCCCAAAATTAAAATGCTGGATTTTGGGTTGAATGGAACATTGCGTGTTGACAAAGTCCCCCACCCTCAATTAAAAAGAAAGACTTTTGACTTTTAAGAGACATTTATTCCCGGGTGGGTGATCATTCGGAGCCAGTAAAGAGCATGTACAGGTACGCCCGAATCTCTGGGCCTCATGGACAAGGCCTGGGCTCATGGCCTGCAAGGCCTGCCCGTACACTCTAAACTAAACAAAACAAAACAACACACACACACACACCCCCACAAAAAAAACCACAACGAACATTCGGACTATATTGTCATATTTACAGTTCTGCCAGCGGGGGACACCCATG
>NW_005843238.1:0-1665 GCF_000455745.1 Alligator sinensis
AATGCCCTGTGTGTTGCCAAACTAGGCATCATTCTTGTATCACGACTACACCTTACTTGTCACCCGCCGCTACTCATCATTTGTTCGTTTTTCTACCTGCACCACGTCGTCTGTGTCCACCTGGTACTGTAAATAGTCCTTGTAATTAGTTCCTGTATTCATCAAGTTACTTCAACTCGTTAATCATCTGGTTGGCTTGTAAGTAAACTTATAAATTTTCCTCACATACCATTTGTCTCAGTAGCGTGCTCTTTCTCCCTCTCTCTTACACCTGGCATCCCCGAGCGTGTCTGGGTTGGTGTCACTACCCAGTGCCCCACTCGACACGCAACTGCGGCCATTTCCCAAGCACTATCCAGGAATTGTGGCCCACAATCCTAAGGTGTTTTGCTCAAATGGGGTCAACGTGGAGTATCCTCATGAGACTAGAGTGTATTCTGCTATAGCAGCAGTTTGAGGTAGTGAGAGAAAAGGTTTAGATTTGAGTAGTTTCTCTGAAATGTTCTTCTCAGGTGAAAGACTAACTTAGTGGTGGAAAGCAGAAAATGGACAGTGTTTCCATAACTTTAAGCTCCCAAATAGCTACAGGGAAAAACTTAATATCCCAACACACAGCCAGCTCCTCCCAGGGGAAACTTGTTTTTATGGTCAGATAATATTATTTTTTTCTTATCGAAACATTTCTAGAGTTATGCTCCCTGTCATTCTCTCTTATGACAGCCTGCTTGCATAGAGAGGAGCTCATGAAGGATACAAGTGTTCATGCTACTTTGCCTAACCCCATCCCAGTGGATATTTCTGTATAGACTATTAGAATTTGTCAGCCTGTCTTTTCTTATTTATTTACATTTCAGTGGAAGAAGCAGTAACTACAAGAAAACTGAGCTGTTGGCCTTGTTCAAAGTATAATTGACTAACAAAGAAATGGGTGAAAGCCTACAACTGGAATTTCTAACCACTTTCGTCCCTACACAGAGCACTGACCTTATTACTTCTGGGCAGATGAAATACTGCAGCTCAGAAAGGTGGGGATAGAGAAGAGTAGAGCTATTGCTCCTTCTATAGTTTCATAATTTCATAGTTGGTAGGGTTGGAAGGGACCTGAGCAAATCATCAAGTCTGACCCCCTGCTATGGGCAGGAAAGAATGCTGGGGTCAAACAACCCCAGCAAGATGTCTATCTAGCCTTCTTTTGAAGACCCCCAGGGTAGGAGAAAGCACCACTTCCCTTGCAAGTTGGTTCCAGATCCTAGCCGCCCTGACTGTGAAGTAGTGCCTCCTGATATCTAGCCTGAATCTACTCTCTGTCAACTTATGGCCATTATTCCTTGTTACTCCCAGTAGTGCTCGGGGGAACAAGAACTCTCCCTTTGCCTGCTGTTCTCCCTTGCCCAGTTTATAGAAGTCCACCAGATCCCCTCTCATCCTTCTCTTGTGGCAGCTGAACAGGTTCAGGTCCCATAGCCTCTCCTCGTGGGGCCTGCCCTGCTGCCCTCAATCATGTGGGTGGCCCTCCTCTGGACCCTCTCCATGTTGTCCACATCCCTCCTGAAGTGAGGTGCCCAGAACTGGACACAGTACTCCAACTGTGGCCTGACCAATGTCATATAGACAGGGAGGATCACCTCCTTGGACCTGCTTGTGATGCATCTGTGGATGCATGAC
>NW_005843238.1:1702-2118 GCF_000455745.1 Alligator sinensis
ATGGGCGGCCCATGTTCATCTTGGAGTCTATAATGACTCCAAGATCCCTTTCCACCTCTGTGCTGATGAGAAGGGAGTTCTGCAGCCTGTAGGTATGCTGTTGGTTCTTTCTCCCTAGGTGCAGTACCCTGCATTTGTCAGTATTGAATCCTATCTCATTCTCATCCACCCACCCCTGTAACCTGTCCAGATCCAGTTGCAGCCTGTCCCTCCATTCTAGTGTGCCCACTTCTCCCCACATCTTAGTGTCATCTGTGAATTTGAACAAGGTGCTTTTCACCCCCTCGTCCAAGTCGCTGATGAAGATGTTGAAAAGTGCGGACCCGAGGACCGAGCCCTGGGAGACCCTACTGCCCACATCTCTCCAGGTCAAAAATGACCCATCTGCCACCACTCTCTGGGTGCAGCCCTCCAGA
>NW_005843238.1:2407-17613 GCF_000455745.1 Alligator sinensis
GCAGGACCGAGGTAAGACTAATAGGCTTATAATTTTCTGGGCCCTCCTTCCTCCCATTTTTGAAAATGGGGACCACACTGGCCCTTTTCAAGTCCTCTGGCACCTCACCAGAGCACCACAAGTGCTCATAAAGCTGTTCGAGGGGTCCCACAATGACTGCTGCTAATTCCCTCAGCACTCTGGGGTGGAGATTGTGAGGACCTGCTGATTTGAACATGTCCAGTCCCACCAGAAGTTCCCTGACTAGGTCCTCTCTGACCCTGGGCCTGGCTGTGCCTCCCCAAGGAACATTGGGGATCCCAGTGGGAGGGGATGACCTGGTCCCTGCTCAGAAAAATGGAGGCAAAGAAATTGTTAAATAGGTTAGCTTTGTCATCTGGTAAGACCACTAGGTTTCCAAGCATGTCCTGCAGAGGCCCCATGTTACCCAGAACCTTCTTTTTACCCGCTATGTATTTAAAAAAGAATTTCTTGTTATCTTTGATCCAGGTTGTTAGTCTCAGTTCCATCTCTGCCTTGGCCTTCCTAACAGTCCCTCTACAATCCTGAGCAATGGAGGTATAGTCCTCTCTGGTGATGGCCCCTCCCTTCCATTGGGTGTATGCCTCCTTCTTAGCTTTGAGACATTCCTGGATACTTTTGGTGAGCCATGGGGGCTTTTGAGCACTCTTGCCCCCTTTGATCAGTCTTGGGATTGCCACCCTTTGGGCTTGGAGGATCGTCTCCTTCAGGAATGACCACTCTTCTTGGACTCCCAACTCCTTTGCCACCCTGTGCTGGAACCACCACACTTCAGACTGATTGCACAACCTTCTGATAACAATAATACAGGACAGCATCCTAACCAAAGACTTTGAAAAAAAGTGCATTACTCTATTTTTTATGCTATTTGTAAAACCAATCAAACTATTTTGCAATGTACAGCATGGAAATTTAAAGCCATATAGAATTATTTTAGATAGGCATAATGTCAGCATCAGTCAATTAGCCAAATATATATGTCAAGGAGTCAGATTCTCTTTAGACACTGATAAGACTCAGGAAGAACTTAACTGAAAAAAAAAAAAAGAAGCTATTCCACATTGAGAGGATAATTAAAATCCCACTCTTCTTGGGGTCCTTTGTGTATGCTCCTGTTGTATCTCTGTGATATATCTAGTCATTGCCCTACCTTTCTCTAATTTCTATGCATTCCCCCTAAGTTGCCCTTCAGATTTACCTTGTTCTTGAATCATAATAGAGGGATTAGTTAATGGAGTGGTTCTTAACCTTGTCACACTCAAGGCACCCCTTGGAAAATGCCATCTCTTAGCTTTAATTTATTTTTTACAACAGAAAAAAACCCCCAAAAAACAATAGAGCGATTATTCTTTTCCAAAGAATTCAGAAAGACCCCAAGAGGCTCCAGATCAGTCTTGATATTTTGTGAAACCTTTGGGTTTATCCTGTGACTCCTGTGTAGTAGGGGTTTGTCCACTTAATAGTGCTAATATTGAGCAGTACCCTGAAACAGCCTGAAAAGGATATCAAGACATCCCAGGGTGCAAAGGCAAATAGCAGCCTGGTTGAGAATCAGTAAGTCAAAGTGTCTACAAAAGTGTTCTTGTTTGTGAAACTCACTGGTACCATTTGGTGGCTCACATCTAACTTAATCCTAAAACCCTGAAGGAACAACAGAGGGAGTGTAGCCTTTGTTTATCAAAAACAGCATGGAAAACCTCATAGCTGGTTTACTAAGTCACCGGATTCCTTCTATTTTCATTTATTTGGTACATGTCCTCACATATTTCAAAGATTAACAGCTTTAAAGGAAAAGTCACAGAGTGGCTATTTTACTTTTTTCTCCTAGGACAGATGCTTGGCAGTACAATTACTTGTGGAGAGGTGAATTGCATGCAAGTAGCACCTGGGTTCCTGTACCAATATAGAAATGTGTTTATATGTAAGGTTCAAAAAACCTAATGAATTACAGCTTCCCAATGAGCCCATTAACTAGGAAAATTAAAAATGAGTGAACTATACATTAAAATGTGCCTAGAACAGCAGCATTTTTTTTCAGCCTCAAATGCTTTCCAGCCACTAAGCATCATGAGGCTAAACCTTTTGTTTCTGTTCCTGTGCTTCTTTTCCTGATTTATACTATACCTCTTTTCTAATATTAACTTCTTTGATATAACAATCTAAACCCTTCTTTTTACACCATTTATAGCAAGATACAAAAAAAGCGCTAAAAATTAGAGGACTTAATTTGAACAATTTTGCAAATGCTGACTCACTATATTTATGATATATTTGTTTTTGTAAACATTCCTGGAGGAAAAAAAAATCATTCACATATGTCTCCCTAAGCAAAGAAAGTCACAAATACCACTTAAGAGAAGTGGCTGTTTTTATATATTTTCCCTCGGCTTTGCTCAGAGAAAATTCTTCCCTGGTTGCAATGTAACATGAAGTTAGCATTTTCATAAAATCAGATGTCAGGTATGATTTCAGTTCTTTGTTCTCAGATCATGTTTGCACCCCACAAGTATGGACAGAATCAACCTTTATGGACAATTCTCTAATTTGCTACGTAATTTAAAATGATAGTAGCTAGGCTTTTTTATTATGGAAAGGAGGAAGAGTGAAAGATTATGGGCATAGTGAATTACTAGAAAGGATCCAAAAATAAAGATATTGCAGAGACATTAACTGATTATTTTCACCAGTTTTCACCAAAAATGTTCCTTGTCAATTTTATAGACACTTGAAGATACTTAGGTACTCAGGAATGAAAGGAATATAGAAAAAATATATCATAGAGATCAATAGAATATGTCTGAAAAAGAGTAAAAACTAAGGCGATAAACACAGTTTTTAGCCTAATAAAATTTAATATATTTGTATCTGATTTCTTTGAGAAGACCTTGCCTCTAAATTTGGTTCAGAGAGCTGGAAAATGTTACATTTATTACATTAAAATAATATTATAAATCATTACATTTATTACATCCCCCTCCCCCGCCATTAAAATTCTCAGGAATCATCTTTAGTAATAGAGATTCATCCACCTACTAAACACTTATCTTGAGAATTAGTGTTAGATTTATACAGTTGGGCAAGTATGCTTAGACCACAATAAAAGCAACTGAAGAAAACTTCAACACCATTGGCTGGTTGCTGGTTAAATATTTTGTGTAAGGAAAACAACAACAATAAAAAGACAGTCATGAAGATCCTCCTAGGGTATGTTTATATGTGCATTTAAGTGCAACTAAATTTACTGTGCATTAAGCTAATATGTAATAAGCGATTTTGGGCAGGTGTCTACATATGCAGAGACTTGGCACTAAATCTAGTGCCAAGTCCCTCCTGCCCTGTCATGTGCCCCTAGGGCCACTGAGGGGAGCTCCAGTCTCCAGCCACATGGCTGCCAGTACTTGACAGCCATGTTGAAGCCAGAGCCAGTTGCCAGCACTTGGCAGCCATCTTAGAAACTTTGATCCCTGGCCATCCCCTTCCCTGCACAGAACCTGCATGCCCAGGTTGGCTGTGCACAGGTTCCCAGGTCTAGGCAGCTGCCACCCAAGCCCCCCTTCCCTCCTTGTTCCATGGGTGATGGTGGCTGACTGAGTACAGTCTGCAGGTAGTCTTCCTCCCCGACCCACTTCCCAGGGTGGGGCAGGCCAGGCTGCTTGCAGCACCTGATGCTATGGCTCCAAACCCCACTCCACTCCTTTCTCCCTGTAGGCCAATTACTCTGCCATGCTTTCTCCCAGCCCACAGTGCCCAGGCTCAGGGTGCATGGGGTTCCCAGACAACTCAGGTGAGGGGTTGGTTGCACCCCTGCCCTCCCCACTGAGGGCCTCTCCAGAGAGGTGCCCCAGGGACAGCCTCCCTGCTACGCCACCACTGTGCCCCAAGTATGTCCCTCCTACATGTGTCCTAGGCAGTGCATGATGAGCTGTTTGTGAAAGCTGAGGGATGCCCAAGTTACCATGCTGTGTTGCTGCTGATCCTCCTGGTGCTCCAGCCACATCTGTGCTCCTGGTTTGGGACCCTGACCTACAATGGCACAGGGGGCAAGCCTGGGCTGCCCCACCACCTCTTCTGCTTCCTGGAGGGCTACCTGTTGCTGTACTCACATCTTGGCCCACTGCTGCTGAGGAGAACATCACTAATGGCATTAATGTCTTCCTTAGTGTGTGAGAAGCCCTGCCCAGCTGTGGGGACACAGGCTGCTGAATAAAATTCTGAACTGTTTGTCACCTCTATGCATGCTGGGGGGGTGGGGCATGGGGCCAAGGGAGTGCAGGCAGGCCAGGGGCAGGGAATGGTGTCACGGGCCAGGGTCAGGAACAGGAGCTGGGACCAGGGACAGGGGCAAGGCTGGGGACTTGAAGAACCCTCCTCCAATGTGGGATTTACTATGTCTGGGGCTGGTGTTATTGGTGACTCAGCATGGACCACCCCATCACTGATGGCATTTGGCTGTACCCAGTATCTGCAGCTCATGGTGTATGGTATGCTGGCGCCTGGTCAAGGCCCCCTCCATGAAGGATCTGGTGCTGCTGGTGGCCAGTGGTAAATTGCTGGCTGCTCTTCATAGTGGGGTCTAGGGCTGCACTGAGGGCAAGCATCCACTGGATAGGGCTCCCCAAGCTGCCAGTGGATGAACCATCCAAGGGGGAGGATGGGTTGGGGCACTGAAAGCCCAAGAGCCCCTTCTCTGCTGATGTGTCACCAGAGGGGTCAGATGGGGTGAGTGCTTGGCCAGGCCTCCCATGCTGCTGGCACTTGTAGGGATGAAGCTTGGGTCCCACAGTGCCAAAATATGGGTCAGCTCCCACATAAAGACCATGGTCTTATGATCATGACTGGATGGATAACTGTAGTTGGCCATGACCATCCACTATACTCACAAGGCCTTGACCTTAATGTGGCATTGCCACACTGCCATACTGACTGGGAGCACCCTCACTCTCACATGCCACCCAACAGGGCCTCATAAAAGTTGGTGTTTTAGCACCCACCCAGTACAAACTGCCTCTGCACATCTGCATGGCCCCAGAGGACCAGGTCACCAACCTCCTCCTGGGACCATATGGGGACCTGGGCAGTCAGCATGGGCATGCACACAGGGGTGGGTCTGAGGCTTAATGGGGAGAATGGTGAGGATAACATTCTCATCCTGTGCCAGCTCTTTGGTCCTCTGTTCAGTTGTCCCTATATGGCTGGCCTTGGACAGTGCTTAGGGTCACTCAGCAGAGGGGCATGGCCAGGTAGTGGAAGCTGAGCAGCAGAAGCAATTCACCACAGCACCTGCAAAGAGACATTGCTGAGGGCCAGCAGTAGCAGGGACCAGTTTCTGTCCAGCTGCCAGAGACAGCCAGCCCACCGCCCTGGGAGATTGCAGGGCTGGGCAATGGGTGCATTAATCTGCAGCCTTTTGCAATGCTCACCTGTGGCAAAGCAGCAGCTCTTCAGAGGGGACAGGCAAGGAAAAAGCAGCCTGTGGCCTGTTCAGGGGGGTACGCAAGGCCTGTTGGGGTCCTGGACACAGAACAGGCTCCCTCTGCTTGTGTGGGCCCCAAGGCACAAAAGGGCTCAAGTCTTTTATACCCTGTAGCTAGGGGCTGCCAGAGAGCAGTCCAGCCCTGAAGCAGGAGAGACGGCCAGGCAGGAGCCCTGGGCCTGGGCTCAGTCCAGCCCCCTAGTGGCTGGGTAGACCCAGCACTAAAGTTAGTGCCGGGCCTTGTCCACATGTACATTGCTGTTCATTAACTAATTGTGCCTAATTTTGATATCTGCATTTTCAGGTATCAACATATAGTCAGTATTGGACATTTTTAATGCTCAGTAAAGGGTGTGCACGTGTAGACGTGCTTGCATAATGTGCAGTAAATTAGGTTAATGTGCATTACCACATCTCATGTAAATACATCCCTAGTGTTACAAAACCACTTGTGTGTGTAATGGCCTGGTTATGGGAGTAGGGACAAAATGCTGTTTATACAGGTCAACCCCTTATTATAATTACACATTTTTCTTTAAAAAGAAAGCTGTCTCTAGAGCATATTCTTTAACTTTCTCCGCTGATTGTGCATTGAAGAAGACATGTTCAGACGTTGTTATTGGAGAGATGGTAATCTCAAAAAAGGGCCACTGCAATCCTTTCCAATAGAAGAAAATGGAGACTTTTCCTAGATTTGAGTGGGATTTTTTTAACCATTATAAAAATCACTGCCTGTCACAGTCAGGATTCTTTTACCTGAATTAAAATATTTAAGTTTGTATACTATAAATATTGAATAAAACTAATTTCCACAGTGTTGGTTTTCAGCTCATAGGATCTCTGGCTAATCAACCAAAATAAACTAAAATCATCAACAAGGCATAATGACATATTTTAGAAGGAAAACTATTCATTTGCTTTTGAATATGTTTTACAGCAAAACTTTATTACAATGGCTCACTGGTCTTGCAAAGGGAATGTTTACAGTCCAAGCTCCTTAAAAAACCTAAAAATGGATATGCTTATTATCTTCCAAATTTGAAAGGTGATTATCATTTTCAACATTCTATTTTTTATGAATCTGGATGGATAGAGAAAAAAATGTATCTCACAGCAACCTCAAAGGTATAAGCCACTGACTAGACTGAGAGAAAAAGGATATTAGCTCCTTTATGGATTCTGTACTTTAAGAGGTAGTAGGGTGAAAGGAAGGGAAGCTAAACTGATTTCAGATAAGGTCCCTGAGCACTGGGGAAGGGTACTGAGGCTGGGTTCCTCCAACCTGAATTCTCTCTTATGCTCAGATTAGTAGTGGCACAAAGGCAGAAGAGGGACATGCCATACTTATATGCAGACATAGAATCTTAAATGATTTCTTGTGACCAGCAGGATCCAGTGAGGACTGGTTGGAAATCACCCAAAGATCAGAAAAGACACTGCGGCTATTAAAGAACAGTACATTATATCCAAGTCTTACCCGAGGTTAGGAAAAGCTCCAGGATATATAAAGCAGATATACGGCCTACAATAAAGTTCTTTTCAGTTGATGACCATGGAGTCAAGGGACTCTGACTTAAGATGCACAAGATGGCAAGACAGAATGAGAACTCTGTCTCTTAGGAAAGAACATTGGATTATTTCAAAATGGGGAGCTTTTTTTTCTCTTCATGCACACACTGTCAAGGGTAGCCTGCTGGAGGGGACAAGAGGTTTTCCCAAGACCCAAAACTTGTTTTCTATTTATAAGTAAAAAAAACCCCAACAAAACAATACAAAACAGATCTGTTCATATAGGAATAAATGGCAAGTCTTGAATTATGAACAGCTTAAGAAGTCTGATTTTGCTCTTATATTAATAGTGAAGTTTGCTACTGATAAGAAAAGTTATTCTCAGGCATCCTTCTCTGGCAGCTTTGGAGAGCCATGGCCTCCAAAAGCCTTCTCTGCAGAGCCATGGCCTCCAGTATGCTTGAGAGCAGATGCTGGGGACAATTCCAGAGTGGCTTCATAGGAGTGTTTATAGGTTTGGAGCATGCAAGCACAATTTAAATTGCAAACGCACATCAATTTCACATCCCAGGTGGTACCCTTGGGATGTAATTTTTGCACTTGATAGTCAGTTTCCTCCTCATTATCCCTATACTCAATTTATTATTAAGGACACATTAATAGATGAAGGTTTTATTGAGTGTAGAATAATCCCTCAATCAGTGCAATGGGATATCCTTGAAGGCCTGAAAGTTATTTGAATGAATTATGTCTGGAGTTTCCATTACTGAAGCAGTGCTCATTGAAGATGGGAAACTTTCTCATCCTTGTGTCTAAGACTAACTGCCAGAATGACGTTAAGAGAAGGGGAAGGATTATGAAGTAAAAGAAAACAGAAAGTGGTCCCTGTTGGCCACAGGCACTTCTTCAAGTCAGTCAGAATATGGGATTGGTGGGATTTAAGAATTAGTATTGAGAGCCAGTGACGAGAAGCCTACTTCGATGGAGCTAAACCTCTAGAACAGTGATTCTCAAACTGTGGTATGTGTACCACCAGTGTTATGCACATGCCTTCAAGTGGTATGCAAAAGGCTGGGGGAAGGGGCTAGACACACCCAGAGCCCAGCAGCAGGCTGCTACACACAGCCTGTTGAACATGGCCAGGAGCACAGCACCACATGTGGAGCAGCACCCAGCAGGTAAGTGTGTTGGGGGGAAGGGAGGAGGGGCAGATCAAGGCCCTCACAGTGAGGGAGGGAGTGGGACTGGGGTGGATGGGGCACTGGGGTGGGTAGTGGGATAGTCAGAGCCCAGGCAGCTCATTGATGGGTGCAGGGGGGAGGTCCCCACCATTGTGCACACCCTGGGGAGGCATGTGGAGTACATGCTTCCAAGATTTGCATGTTGGGTGGAGGCAGGCTGCCCACTGGGCTCTGTGCCCCACTGCCAGTGCCTCGCAAGCCTTGCATGATTGCATGTGCCCACCATGCGCTGGCTGTACTGCGTCCTCTGCCTGCCTAGTGGCGGCAGGCACATGGTGTCCCACACGGCTCCAGAGGCAGCTGCAGTGGCAGCGGGGTGCATAGCACAGCAGGCAGCCCACCCCTGCCCTGCTCACAAATCTGGGGGGCACTTACCCCCCATGCTCACCCCGGGGTGTGCACAGCTGTGGGAGCTCGCTCGTGCCTCACTACTGCTGCCTCAGAACAAGTCACTGGGAATGGGGAGGATCAATAATTAGCATTTATACTTTGATAATTGGCACCCGAGTTACTTGGAGACTGCTATTCCACTAGGAGCAGATAGAATTTTGGCTATTGTTAGGGAGGGTGTTATTAACTGTCTGAGAACCCAAATAAAGCAGGTGAGAAACAGCTTAGATATTTATAGCACATGTCCAACGCAAAAAAACTCTATCTGAAATAGCTCTGGTTCCTTGATAAACAAGAACTGGATTTAGAGAAAAAACACATAATCTGAAGAGGTGGGAAAACAGGGCCAGGACTTTAATTGTCTGGCACAGTGAGGAAACTCCTTCCCTAGTCCTTTAACCCCTCCCTCCACATTTAAAATGGGAAGAGGGTGCCAGCAAATGTTTATGTACCAGCTGTGGAGGGAGAGGTCTGATGGCAGACCTCTACCATGGGGAACAATTAAGAAAGGAACCATGACCTGCATTGAACAAGCTATTGCTGGATTATTCCCTGATGAGTTAAATCAATACATTGAAACCTAATTAAATCACATTACTTGTATCTTGCCTTTTTTTTCTCTGTACGTCCAAGACTACTAGAAGTCTTCATAAATCTCAGGCAGTGTAGAGCTATTAACATTCATTCAGATTAGCTTCACATTCTATACTGGACTATAGTTAATTTAGCACCAATTCCCCTCCTAGAGACTCAGGGTAAGTGTAATATAGTTTTTCCCTAGAGCATGTTCCCCCTTAACACTGGTTTCCTGTTAGTATAGTGTCATTGCCTTTAATGGAGTAACTCATTTACCTAAGTATTAGAAACAGCAGAATCAAGTTCATTTTCTTTAACTCCTAAGCAGTCTAAAAGACATGAATCTGAATGTCCTCATGGCTTTGGTTAAATTCAGGAGTAACTCCACTTTGCTCAGTACAGACAGTCAAAAAGCCAAAGGCCAAATTGAGTCAGTGAAGAGATACCAAGTGAACAGAAATTCACTTTTGATTCTGGGAATGCAACCACATGCCTGCAGTGGGTCAGGCCAGAAGCTGGGGAGCATGCCTCCCTGCTCAGCTGGAGCAGACAGCTTGGGCCAGGGCTATCTTGCCCACCCTGTGAGGGCGGAGGGGAGGGGTTGCGGGGGAGGTGCAAAATATCCTGGGATGCTGGGGGACTGTGAGTTAACTTCAATCTGGAGGGGATCTGGGACAGAAGTTCAAAAAACTGATTTAACCTATATCAGTTAAATCTGATATTACATCCATCCAGGTTTATTTTAAATCAATTATGGCCATTTTGAAAGTAGCTTATGTGCATTGAACTTCAGTTGTGTTACAGATTTGAACCAGATCTGATCACTTATACCAGTTTATATGCAATTTCTGTCTCTAACCTAGAAGGTCAAAGGGTTAAGCTGCTTTAAGTTTGCTTCATTTTTCACTGAATTAAAAACCAAACAATATAAAAAAAAAATTAACAATTTTTTTTTTTTTTACTGGTTAAACATAATTTGAAAATGACTGTATTCAGCTAATGTATAACTATATTTTACTATAAGTGTAATACTTATTCAGATTTTACTGTTGCAGAAATCCAGTCTCAAAACATATTTTAAATGACGTGTGATGAGTCTGACAGTTTCCAGTGTACACATAGCTTAAGTCAATTATACTATTCAAATTTCCACCTTGAGAGCCTCATGAAGCAGGAAGCTACCTTCCTCTCTGCCATAAGATATTCCAAGCTACCCAAACAATCTGAAGTAATTGTGACTTTTTTCTTTAACCAAAATAATTTAAAATTCCTATTGAAGTATTTTAGGCCTATCTTCGATCTATGGGGAATATAATATACAAGATATTTAGTTAAAAAGTGTATAAATAACAATTTTTTTTCAAACTTAGTTATGTAAAATATGGAATCTACATTTGACATAGGTATCAAACTGTGCTATCCCAATTCACTTCAGATGGGTGAGAACTACAAAATATGCTACTCTGTTAGGTGCCTTATTTTAGGGGCTGACATTTAAAAGACCAGCCATACTTTTCTGTCTTAGAACAATGTTAATGACACTAGAGAGAAAGCTTACATAAATGTGCATGCACATATACACACACAGTTCTCTTAATGTATTCCTATAAGAAAATAGATGTTTTATCCCCAAACCATTGCAACTGTAAGGTTATTAATTCCCCTCAAACAATGGCCACTCAGGCATAACTTTAACTGCCTAATAATTGCTCTGTTCACTTCTATCATTATCCAAACCTTAATTTTCACACAAAGTAAACTAGTTAATAATAAGAAAATGTTTTTATAATCACTACTGAAAACAGAAATATTTTGTCAATAGCGGGAGACATTATGCACCTGTATCTAGAGCAGGGGTGGGCAATTATTTCGGGTGGAGGGCCACTTACCAAGTTTTGGCAAGCCACCAAGGACTACAAGACAGATAGCCAGGGGCAGATAAATATGAGTTTTCTAAATTTTTTAGGGTCCCTGTGGGTTGGACAGAATGGCCTGGCAGGCTGTATACAGCCCGCGGACTGCATTTTGCCCGCCCCTGAACTAGAGGAACCTTCTACTATGAAAAGTGAATGCCTGAAGCTTTCAAGCACTTTAACTGAGATAGGTACCAGCAGTAGTATAACTAGGGATGGGTGAGCAGGACACCAGCCCTAAGTGCCAATTTAGGAATGGCACCAGAATTACCCTCACAAAGTCCATGCTCTGGTAGCAAAAGCAGCCCTACAGTTAGGGTGACCATCATAGAGGAGAGTCCGGTCATCAGAGAGAAAAATAGAGGCCATAAAGGTTTGTATCAAGAGAGGACAGAGGACAGAGTAGCAGAAAACTGGAATGTCCTCTATGATGACCACCCTACCTATATTGCTACCCTACCTTGGAGAAGTAGCAGTCAGGTGCGTGGATACACCTGGAGGAGGCAAATCAGAATGTATTGGCTGCTACAGCACCATCACTACAACCACCACCACCAGCTTAGGACAGTTTATGAATCTCTGGCATAGATAGGACTCCCAAACACTCCCTTGCCCTCAGTATTGGAACTCACCTCTCTGATACTGTCCTCACCTGTGCCCCTGCCTGCTCCTACCCCCTCCCACTCTTGGAACCCACTAATCTCTGGTGCTCTCCCTGCCACCCTTCCCCACAGGACTTGCCTAGGGCACCAACCTTGCATATTACACCTCTGGGAACAGATCTCTGTTAAAATTAGATGGAGGTCAGAACTTCTGCAACCAGGGAAGAAATTTGCTTAGTAACTAAGACTGGTATGTCTCTACAGTACAAGACTCTTGCACAGAGACACCCTAAACTATTTCACTGGATGATAGCTCCTGAATGGGTAGCAGTGTAGTAACATTAGTGTAGTGCTGCATCTGGGCTAATTACCTTTGCTCAGACACTTGGTATTAACGAGAAAGGGTGAGAAACAAGCCAGAGGCCTTTAATGTCAGCATAACTGAAAGGAAGCATGCTGCAGGAAGCTTAAGTGACATATATAGAAGTGAAATGTAAGAACTTACATGTTAATGCCTATTTCTTCCATCCATTGCAATGCTTCAGTCTTGATGGAACTCTGTAAGTATGGCCATCTTCTCATTTTTGTACTGTTTTGAATTCAGTGAGGAAGATAATGACTTTTGTTGCTGAAAGAAAAGGAAAACAGCCACCTGGGACAACCCCAGAAAAATCAAAAAATGGTTTTCTTTTATATCAACTTTTTTATTTCAGCAGAATACCTGTGGCATATTTTATTATCACTAGATTGTGAAAAAATCTAAAAAATATTTTCCAGCAGTATTCTTTGCAGAAAAAGGAACCAGTGAAATAATTATCTGAATTAACAGTGATTCCATTTAAAATATACAGATCAAATTTTGCCTCCCATGTCTGTTTCATATAATCTGTTACCCTGAAGTTCAAGTGAAAGGATCCATAGATTGTACTTTTCAGTTGAAATCAATTATAAATGAATTTAGTTATTCTAGAAGGCTTGCAAAGACCTATAATCTCTAGGTAAATAATTCCATTCTGCATTTGTGGTCAAACTTATTCTTTATTTTTGCTTCTAGAAAGGAGTATCTACACTGGTAAATGGACCATACCATGATTTAAGACATTTTTTACCTTCCCTGCTGTCTGAAACTGTGGTTTTGCACTGGCTTTTTGCCTAAAAATTGCCTTCTGGAATTTGAAACCATTTACAATGAGAGGATCTCTGTTTGATAGCTAACACTGTAGCATTTACAAAGTTCAGGGCCATTGATACTCAGTGATCAGCTTATGCTAGCTAGAATTATACCGAAAGCAGAAGAAAGAGCTTTTTGTAACTTACTGTAATTTTCAGACACCGGCTAAGTACAGAGATTCAAAAACTTGAGGCAGAATTGATCAAATTCACTTGGGTTTTTGTAAGCAGAGTAGGCTAGTTTGGGAGCAAACAGAACATACAGTCATCCTTTGCTATGGGGTTGGGGGGGAAGGGGGTGCATGCAGGGTTTCTGCACTGGCTGAGGCCAGCAGGTTGAGGGCACTCCTGCACACCTCCCATAAGGCTCCCTGGGCTGCTGGATACTGCTATGCACAGCCAAGCAGCTGGGTCGCCCCTGGCTGGCTGCCAGGAAACAGAGAGCACACCTTCCTGGGCCCCCATCATCATCAGCCACAGGCATCTGTCAAGCTTGCCCATCTCATGTAGCCTGTTCATGCTCTCTGGGGCTGTACCCACTTGTAGGGGGGCATGGAAATTCCCTGCTACATTCCACAGACAGAAATCTCTCAGTCTGGGGAAGGCACAGGTGAAACTTGAGATCTTCCAGATGTCTATGCAAAAGATAGTTCGTGGGAAGGGGCATATTTACTCTACAAGAAACTGAATGAACACCAGTATTCTGGCATTTTTTAGCCAGAAAGTGCTGATTATCCTGGTAGTAATGTAATGTCCACATATGGCTAAAGTTTGTACAACTTCAATTTATTCCCTGGTTTGCATCTGACTTGTTATACAACCTTTGCTAAATGATCACTTACTATTATTTCCTGTATGACCTCTTCCCAATCACTAGAGGATGGTCCTTGCCTGTAGGTAAATAAAAGTTCTATAGTAAAAAGGCTGTCATATATGAGACCCTTAATTCATTTTTTGAAGGACCCAAGATTTAGCTACTACAGAAAGAGAACTATCTACTAGTTCAAGTAGCTGGATAATGCCCTTTTGGATGTTATGCAATGCTAGAAAAAAGGCACTTGAAATAGAGTTTCCTGAGGTAGTCATCAGCTGTAAGTCAACAGTAAGTCAACTTGCACAATTCCATGGTCACCTGACCCCAGGAGAGCAGGTGTCTCTTGATCACAAGAAAGCAACTCCAGTACAATCACGGCAAAAGTCCCTGGCTGTATTCATGTCCAAGGCCAAAGGATGTGTCCTCCTGCCTTCGTGATGAATCAGGCTCAAAGTTTTGTGAGTGAAAGCCAGATTCTGATAAGATGCAATTGTCAGAAACCATAATAGTATATTTTCCTCATATCTATTTGGCCACTTGAAATACTCCATATCTTTTAGAACTGGCTACTCAGATGCGTGGCTTTGTGAGATGAAGTAAATAATAGTCATTGCTGGACTCACAGAAGCTTCCCTTAAAAATAGCATTCAGAATGTCACACATCAAGATAAAGGTAACTTCTATAACTTCTTGTAGCCACAGTTGTTATGCTTGTCCAAGACATTCACAAATAAATGACTTCAGCCACAAGTGTGTCAAAGGAGTCCTGCAAGACTGGCAGAATATATTGTGAACATAAAGTAAAACTACACATGTATTGGCATTAGTAGTTCCAACAGAAAACAACTTTAGAGTCACAAATGAAGTTTCAATATATTTACATATTTCACAGCAGTCAGTTTTTCTTACAATGAACTACAGTCAGTATAGCCAGTACTTACTTGCAGTGAACCTTTGTTATTAGGGGACCTGAATGTAGTTTCTAGTCTGTGATTCCCAACTACAAATATGGCATGGGACAGCTCTTGATCAGCCACAAAACAATCTCTGTTCTTTTTGCATGCCATGTAATCTCACCATCCTGGATTCTTGGTTGAGAAGGTTTTGTACTCAGGGATAGACATTACTCTCCATTGGCACAGGACAAAAAAGAAATCCATTTGAGTGAAGAGGGCATCATATCACTATACAAAGCTAAAGGCAAATGTTCTAACATGTTACTATCAGTTTCAAGAAACATTTTGGTCCATGATCTTGCCAGAACTGAGTCACTCCTGGCTCATTAGCACTACCCTGTCCCTCTGGGTTGTGGGCAGATGTGTCAGGGGCCAGGAATCAAGATGCTGCCCAGAGTCAGAAGGAGTGAGCATAATCTAGGGAGAAGTCAGGTCAGGAAACCAGGAGATCAGGCAGAGAGCAGAGTTAAAGATTAAGTCAATTAAGGAAGCCAGGAGATAAAACTATAAGCAGTGAAACAGGCTGGAATCACATTTCCCA
>NW_005843238.1:17636-20757 GCF_000455745.1 Alligator sinensis
TCAGGACCTTATATGGGGGAAGAGAGGGGTCAGTTGACCCCAACCAGCCACTCTGGTGACGGGGAATGGGCAGAGTTCTAGGCCCTAATGGAGGCTTCAGACTAGCCTGGTCCAGTCTGGGTGGTAGCCTGGTTTGAGCCACCATTTGAGGTCTCCAGATTCAAGTCTGTGGAGTGAAATGCCCAAACTATTTAGTTTCAGTACAGGTTGATCAACCATGGAGGCTGGCACCATGAGTACAGTCACAGAGATACTGAAAATTAAGCTGTATCTTACATGTTACCAGTTGTCAGTTTAAACTCTTGCTTCAATTCTGCAATCAGAGTAGCCAGACTATAAACTCCAGAATAGTCTTACAAAATATATGTAGGCTATAGTTTGATACAAGAACTGAGGTGAGCAGAACCATCCCAATTGTTCAAAGTACATATGACATCCAGGAAGATTTCATCCTTAGCTCAGTAGTATGCTATCGTGCCATACACAGGATCTCAGAATAAATGGCACAGAATGCAGGAATAACCACTGACCATATAACCTTCACATACCTCAACTATGTGGATGAAATGGCTTTTTTTTTGAGAGTCAGCGAAACACTTGGAATTTGCACATGGATGCTTTCAGATAAAAAAATGCCTCACCTGGTCTCTCTTTCTCTTGGATGAAGAACAAGGTTCAGAATCTGCCAACTGGACAAGTCTTACAGAATGGTCATTCCACTAAGAGATTAGAAGGATGTAGTTATATGCACTTCAAGCAGTGTTCTTCTGCTCAGTATTTACCAAATGTGCTTCAAATGACTATTATATCTGTATCTGTGAATTAATATCAGGTGAAAATACAACCTGTATCTTTTCATGAAAATCAGCATCTCCCAGACTTCTTTTTTTTTTCCCGTGTACTTTTACATGTAACTAAGGTTTGGATGTTAGAAGTGGTGACTTACAGATACCAGAAGTAGTTAACTTAGTTACGAACATAATGTCTTAGTACAGAGTGGTAATACAGATATTAAGCTTCCTACAGGGCCTAAAGGCAATTCTTAATCAGACATCTCTGTCACAGGGCACTTAGGTGCCTGCTTCTAAAAGAGCAGAAACTGCCTGGGAAGAGCCCAAAGAGCCAGACAGGAGCCCAGGTGCAGGTTGCCATGGCAACCAGCTAATGATGAAATTAGCCTGCACCTGCTCAGCTGGCTGGAAGTAGCAGGGCCCTGGGCCCATATAAACCCCAGGACAGGAACTAGGAGGCAGTTCTCTGCTGGCAGCCAAGGGAGAAGGAGCCCTCCTGGAGTAAGTGGAGGGAGAAGGCCTGACTGGGTTCGCTCTGGGTAATGTAGAGGGGCTGAGCACACGCTATGTAGCTTGTGTTATGTTATAGCCCAGAGGCTTATGTTTTGTTTGCCATTTTATAAGACTGGTGGATTGGGTGAGGCTATTTGGGGAAGGAGGAGGCCTCATTGGGGGCCCACTGCAGCGTGGGGACCCTGGCGCCAGAGAGGGTGCAGCATTTGGGGTAAACAGACCCCAGCATCAGAGAGGGCACAGCATTTGGGGGTGCAGAGCCCAGTGCTGAGGGGTGCAGAGACAGGGCTGTGGAAAGCCCAGTGAGGACAAGGGGCTGAAATAGAATGAGGCCTAGGCAAGACAACACCAGTACCATCTGTGAGCCTTGGGGCATGGTAAAGGGGTGGTTGGAGCCACACATCTAGCCCATAAGGCTAGGATGCCCTGAAACACCCATTGTAAAATGGGACCCACAAGGGGTCCTGAAACCCACATGGTTCAGAGAGTCCATCAAACTGTGTCCAAGAGGACTTAAATACAGCCTCCCTATTTTTATATTTTCCATCAAAGACGTGGCAGGAGAGAACTGAGGGTGCCTATTGGGCCAAATTGGCATGGTCATGTGGTCTTAGGAGATCATTGCCATCCTTGAGGACCCCATCCCATGACAATCTTTTACACTTTAAAGACACTGCATGCTTGGATTAATTCGTCTCTGCACATAAGGCCCTGGAGTTTTTCCATTGATATGAGAGCAGACAGACATTTCTGTTACTGACCTGTTTGAAGGTTTGTAGTCAGGCTTGCCTATCTTGGACTTGTCAAATGTTGAACAATTCTCCTGCTACTATCGATGATATTTGAGATGAGACCATGTTCAGAGGTTATTGCAATCAGTGCAATATACCTCAGCCAACTAGGCAAATTGGAGAAGACAAGTTGCAGGAGTGCTGAACACTCACAACTATGCTGAATTCAGGGGGGAGCTGCACTTTAAGAAGAGTGCTCTATAATAGGAAGTAATCTGAAAGATCAGAGCCAAGGAATCTTGGACTGTATACCAAAAATTAGTTAATGCTTTTTCTTTTTGTTCCTTAACACAGTGGTGTCTGTAAAATGGTGCTGATATTGCAAAAATAAGAATTATATATTCAGACACTGGATAGTGCACAGTTAAAAAGGTAGGAGACACTAGATATAAATAAGTAGAATACTGATCATTTTATTAAGTAGGCAAAGATTGCATTGAATGATATGTGAATTGTGGGGAGGGGGGCAGGGACACCATATGTAGTTAAAGAATGTAATAGTGATATGGACAATGAAGCCAAATTATGGCTTTGTAGGTAGGCAACCTATATCTTGGCATTCCTGTATTTCTGAGTTGACTTTTTGTATCTTTAATAATATCTATGGACATAATCTTTGCTGGAATGTACTAGCCACATCAAATAAATAATCATTCCCACATTTACTGCTAAGAAAATAATAATCATCATGGCTGAGACTTTCTTTGAAGTGGTCTGTATAGCAGCTGTTTGTTAATATGTTTTTATTGAGAGTAAGTGGCTTTTCATATTAGACAGAGGTGAACAGGTGTAGCCCTAAAGTGGTCTATTTTCAGTTTACTATTCATTACATACTTTTCAGTTTTGGTTGGTAGGTCTTAAACTTCACAGAGTTATACATACTTATGTCTGCACACACACATATATACTTTACTTACTCAAATATAAGATGACCCTGAATATAAGACCCCCTCCTCCCCAAATAACTGGATTCTATATGTGAAAAAATTATAAATCATTGGAGGTTAGCCTTGAATTTGTCACCCC
>NW_005843238.1:20803-30755 GCF_000455745.1 Alligator sinensis
AAACCTGGCGTTGGATGCTTTGCTCTCAGCCCACCTCCAAAGTTCTTCCCCCTATATCCCCTTCTCCCCTCTCTTTGTTGTCAGGCCCTGCTCTCCATGAGCACAAAGAAGTGGGTGACCAATTTAAGAACATTAGCTTTGAAATACACATACTAATTGCATACAGCCAAATTACTATGGGTATTCATAAACTTAGCTCATTCAGAATTGTTGCATTGTACTTTTTTTTTTTTTTTAATGCTGCAAGTTCTAGCACGGGTACTCAATAAATATACTTTTGAGCAGTAATTTGGCACCTGCTTATATATAGCACAAACTGCATAATATTAGTCCAAAGCCAAAAAAAAAGCCCATGAATTACCATATAGTGCATTGGGCTGGGCCCCACTAGAGTCAACAGCATTTCATGCCATGGTAACCCCACAACTCAGCACTACTCTGTGTGTACTCCAGATACCACCTGCTGCCCCCCACAAAGCATCCATGGGCTAATTAGCCCCTCAGTCATGACTGGAATGATGTATTCTTCTCATGAGTCCTGGGATCTTCCAAAAATTTATATGCAGATGAGGGCCAGGACAGCCTGGTCCAGCTCCAAGTCATGGAGGGCAAAGTCACAATATTCATATGATACAGGATGGTGGTGGGGAGGGGGAAGGGGAATTCTGTGTGAACTGTTTAGAGCTTCATTTGGTGAATCATGCCATATATTTAAACTGGTGGAAAAAATGGGAATTTTTGGAAATGAGAAAGAAAGGAACAGCTCAGCTTTAGGAGTGAAGAGGAAGTCAAAATGGGTTCAGTGTAGTGGCTCACCATGACTGGAAAAAGAGTTGGTGCTGAGGGGGCTGAACTTAATGGGCATTACTATATATCTTATACAAATCTGCTGCACTAACATATCCTTGTGGTAGGTTTGCCCAATATGGGTCATGTGTTTTATAGTCATGTTCAGTGTTGTCTGCATTTAATCAACTTCATAGTTGGTTCCCATTATTGAACACTTACTGCTTTTGGCAGCAGCTTAATGTGAGACAATGTATTTAATGAGGTTTCTTTGTATGTAAATGTAAGACAAAGAACTTTTCTTTCCCATGCCATTTGTGGTGAAAACCCTTGTCTTATATTTGAGTAAATTTGGTGTGTCAGGGGGAGGAGGGGAGTTCCAATCTTTTAATTAATCTGCCTCAACCCTGTTCACTCCCCTATTTTATTTGTTTTCTAAGGTCAATATTGTTGAATGTTCTTAGAGCACAAATTTTACACACATGACTAGATACTCACAAGAAAAAATATTGGAAAGCTGATTACAGGAATTACCATCATGCAATCAGAGAACTAACCAATACTACATAACTTAGGAGAGCAATCTTAACTAAATCACATCAATTCAAACTGTGGATAGAAATCCACTGGATAAACAAGACTTATAGAGAAAATTAATCTGAGAAAAATTCTGAAAAATGAATTTGAGAAAACAAAGATCCATTGTAGATGTTCTGTAATGATTAAAAGAGGCTAAATTTCCTCCAGAACTTGAATAAGTTATTTGGCAAATGTATATCTCACACACATTATTTGCCTTTCTCTAAAATATAGATAAACAGAACCAATGTAAAAAAAGTACACTTAGAGATTTCTTAAACCAGCTGATAAAATCAATTCTTTATCTGATTCAAAATTGGACAGGACAATGTTAATTTTAATAAACTTCCCTGAAATTATATGCTTGAATGGTTAGATAATCTGGTAGTACTTGTATCAGCTGTTGGTATCGAAGAGTGAATGACATACTGATGAATCCTATATTACTTAATGGTTTTAAAACTCAATATAAAGGAGAGATACCCAACCTAGGTGAAAACTTGTGCTTAGTTCAGATACTGGGGGCAGTCTAGTTATGTCAGCATGTAACAGGGAACCCTAGCCTTGTTATTAGAATGTTTAATGACAGATTTTTCAAAGTGCAGCCTGTAAGCAGAGTAGGAGTTAAAGGGTAGCCAGTCAACTGACTGAGGCCATCTCATGACCAGGACTCAGGCCAAAACTATATAAGCCATGGGATGAGCTAGCCAAGGCAGATGGCTAGCCCTGGATGTGGTGGAGTGTGGGGATCCTGAATGCCCAGGAGACTGGAAAAAAAAATGCTCTTCAGACCGGTGGACAGAACAGAGTGACCCAGAGAGAAAGAGATGTTTGGTGAGCAGTCACACCACCTCTATTGTTTTTCTTGTTATGTTATAGCCTGGGGCTTAGTGTTTATGATGCAGTTTAAACCAGTGGCTTGGGCTGGGACTATAAGGAGCAGTTTCAGAAGTCCCATTAGTGCCCAAGAAGCATGTAATTGTCTTCAGCTGTGCCAGAGGCAGGCTCAAGGCCTGAGCTTTTGTTGAGCCCAGGGGGAGGGGGGGGGGTCATAGTGCAGGGACCTGGCATCAGAAGGGAGCAGCTATGCTGGGGCTGGGGCCCAGAAGCCAGGCCTAGAGCAGTAAGTCGTGACTTCAGGACCAACCAGAGTAGAGGGGTCTAAGTCAAGAAGGCTAAAGTCCTGACACAAGGGAAAAGAAAGGGCTGTAGTGGCTTGAAGATCCATTTTGGAGAAGTGAACTCTGAGGCATGGGGCATGGTGTAGGGATGGTATGAAGCCATGCAATTACCCCTTAAGGCAGGAGTTCCACACCTTCAGGTGTAGCATGAACTGAACTAATGTAGCTGATGTTAACATAGAGTGTAATAGTAGTGAAATGTAACCATGTTAGTCTTGTCCTGTAAGCAAATTGAAAACTCCATTTTGTATCCTTCTGCTTGACATAAGTGAATGAACTCTGCATAGCCTCTATGTATTAGTGTGTGTAAAAGGGTGAATGATGAAAGAATGGCATAAAGATGGGAGAATAAGATTTAACTGTTTATGTAAGCAACAAGGCACCAAATGTAAGTTACCAGTCAGTAAACTAATTAATAAATGGCTAGGGCACAAAGAAGATAACGAGGAGAAAGAATGCACCCATCCTGCCAGACGGGAAGCAAGAACACTCCAAGGCTGAAATAAACTGAAGACAAAAAAAGAACAACTGCAAAAACAAAAGCTAGGCATGGAAAACCCCCAAAGCACTGAAAAAAAGGATGCCAATCTCTATTAAATAACACTTTGAAAATGCCATGTTAGGTAAGTCTCTTTCTCTACTGCTGTTTCATCAGAGCACAGATGCATCTGTTCACCCTGCTCCAGCTGTTATCTTCAAATCACTATCATCTGCTCAATAAGCCAGGGTTGGCCACCCTGGGCTGATATTAAGCAACTATTGCTGGTAACTGTATCTGGTGTATGTGTGGATAGAATAGTTGTTTTGTGTATGTGTATGCCTGTGTGTAATGATGTGTATAATGATTTGTGTGTGGTTGTATAAAAGGTGTGTCCAAACCTCTATGACTAACTCATTTAATCAACAAATGCAGCATTCTGCCTTATCCCCTTTTACAGAGTCTCGCTTGTGATTTAATCAATTGGCAATTTAAGTAACACAGGTGTTCTTTTGAGTGAGATCTGGGAAGCCCTGGGGCAACCTCCCCTTTCAGAATGAGAAGGAACATCAAAATGTGGCAGGTGAGTGAAGGAGAGACTGCTCCCAGAGTAAGCTGAAGAAAAGAGGGACTCTGGGGTGCCTCTATGGTTTTTTGACCAACCTGGGTATGGCGCACAGCCTGGGCAGAACTTTCTGCTGTATAACAAATTTATCCTATCCCAAAACTTGTTATGTTCAGGTGTCTCCATTCTACATGGCAGTCCACAGGTCAGACACCAAAGACCAGATTCATTTACCTTTACTGTAACTCCTAGCTATATGAGTAGCCCAACTAAATTTCCGTGAAGCTATTCTCACCATATTGTTTAATAGAAAGATGCCACAGGCTACCCTGAAACATTTAATCTAAATAGCTGTCTCACAAATTGCATGTTCTTATCTGGCATGAGCAAGTACCAGTGTAAAAGATTTTTTTCCTGGTACAAGACCTTCAGGATTAAGTCCCAAAGATGAGGTATTTAAATATGCTAAGAGTACTAAAGAACTCTGAAAGCAGAGATTGCAGGTTTCATGCCCAATTCCACATTAATCACCACTGAAACACCTAGTTATATCAAGAGGATCTTTGTGTGTGCAAAGAATGCAGAATCAATCCTTGATGTAATTTTTAAGGGAACATTAGTCAATTGCAATGAATTAAAAGTAGGTTTGGGTTACTACTACTTTCCCTGAGTCTTTCTCCAAAATTATTTGGACTGACAATCACTTTTTACTGCTTTCAGAATGCAACCCCCTCCCTCTCCCCACATTGCCACTACTTCAAAATCACACACACACAAATACAAAATGATCCTGTGTAAAGATGATTCAAGGAGGTTAACGTGAAGTTAGATTGATTAAAAGTGGCCACCCCATCTAACTTAATTTGCCCAAGTACAGACCTTATACTAGTTATTTGGATCTATGTGCAAACTGTACAGAATTTCAGAACAGTTAGAGCAGTCCAAAAATGGCTGACTCAATCTAAGTTAAGTGCACCTTTGAGGTGGTCTAACTTAGTTTAGGTTCAGTGAGACTGATCTAACTGAACTTTCATACAGTTCCCAGAGCTGGGAAACCCAGCTGCTGGGCCCAACTCTGGGGCTTCACTTTTCCTACCTGCCCTTTTGGCACTATGCTATTTTTAGCCACCTGCCCCACTAACCTACTCCCATAAACCAGCCAGCTTCCCCCACAAGTCCACCAAACCGTTTATCCTATAAGCCGCTCCCATTGTTGGTTTTATCCATGTTCACTGAGACCAGGAGCTGAGAAAGTAAGTCAGGGTGGTGGGAAGGGTGGGAAGGATAGGGGGTATGTTTATGGGGAGGGGGTTAGTCTGGGGGATAGGGGGAGTCGGGGAGCTAAAAATAACCCCTTTCCCCAGGGGTGAGAGGAGAGAGCCCTCCTATCCTCCCAAACCTCCCCACATATCTTGTGAGATACCAACCTGATCCTGGCAAATCTTCCCAGACTCCAGCAACCCCCTTGTAGGCCCTGCCTACACCATCAATCCTCTGTGTGGACTCTGCCTGCCTTCCCTCCCCACCCCAATTGCTGCAATCCACCTAATCCCCGCAGCACTAGCCCTCCAATTCTAACTTTGCTTAGATTGGATAGCTATTTTGAACACAATCTAACCTCGCCCTAAACTCCCAAATGTCTCTGCATAGCCCCTAAGTGCAAGGAGAACAAGGATATTACAAATTGTTGTTGAATGCAGAAGGTAAATGAACTGAAAATTTTACATCTCTAATTTATAGTAATCTGAAGTATTACTTGCAACACATAAGAAACAATATTCAAATAAGGTATGATTTCTTTAGTTGATAGTACCCCTGTAAGTGTGTTACCTAGTGCAAATGGACAAGTCTTGATCAATTGTTATAAAGGCATCTAACAAGAAGTAGTAATTTGCACATTTCAGCACTATAGAACATGGTGATTCTCATTCTCATTGGGCAGTGGTGTCCCGCAGGGCTCGGTCCTTGGACTGATACTCTTTAATGTCTTCATCAGTGACTTGGACGAGGGAGTGAAATGTACTCTGTCCAAGTTTACAGATGACACAAAGCTATGGGGAGAATTGGACACTCCGGAGGGCAGGGAACAGCTGCAAGCAGACCTGGACAGGTTGGACAAATGGGCAGAAAACAATGCAGTTCAACAAGGAGAAATGCAAAGTGCTGCACCTAGGGAGGAAAAATGTCCAGCACACCGACAGCCTAGGAAATTACCTGCTGGGTGGCACGGAAGTGGAAAGGGATCTTGGAGTCCTAGTGGACTCCAAGATGAACATGAGTCGGCAGTGTGACCAAGCCATCAGAAAAGCCAATGGCACGTGCATCAGCAGATGCATGATGAATAGGTCCAAGGAGGTGATACTTCCCCTCTATCGGGCGCTGGTCAGACCGCAGTTGGAGTACTGCGTGCAATTCTGGGCGCCGCACTTCAAGAGGGATGCGGATAACCTGGAGAGGGTCCAGAGAAGGGCCACTCGTATGGTTAAGGGCTTGCAGACCAAGCCCTACGAGGACAGACTAGAGAAACTGGACCTTTTCAGCCTCTGCAAGAGAAGGTTGAGAGGTGACCTTGTGGCTGCCTATAAGTTCATCACGGGGGCACAGAAGGGAATTGGTGAGTATTTATTCGCCGAGGCACCCCCGGGGGTTACAAGAAATAATGGCCACAAGCTAGCAGAGAGCAGATTTAGATTGGACATTAGGAAGAACTTCTTCACAGTTCGAGTGGCCAAGGTCTGGAACGGGCTCCCAAGGGAGGTGGTGCTCTCCCCTACCCTGGGGGTCTTCAAGAGGAGGTTAGATCTGCCTATGCAGGGGGTCGGACTCGATGATCTATTGAGGTCCCTTCCAACCCTAACATCTATGAATTTCCATGACAAATCTGCTTAGAAGTGGAAGCCATCTTCTTCAGCCTAACAGAAGAATGATGATCTGCAAGATGAGCGTTTAAAAAAAACTGTCTTAAAAAAATACTAACCCCTTGAAGCTTTCACTAACTGCGACTTGAGAAGTAGATTAAAGGTTTAAAGGTTTCAAACATTTTAAAGGCACAGATGAGAAGGAGGAAAGAAAAAAAAATCCCTCTCCAGAGCGGAACGAACTCTTAGAATTTAGAAAAAAAGAAAAAGAATGCAAAGTTAGCACAACCTAATACAAAAGGGCCTAAAATACATTGTCATTAAAAGTCATTAAAAGCAAAGTTAACCTGAAGCTTCCCTCCTTTTACTGTCATTAATAGTAAAGAGAAAAGAAAGAAAAATAGATACAACAAACAAGAGACAAAACAGTGTTTATGATGTGCCAATAAGTATAAACACTGACTTGAAATTAAAATGTCAGATTACAGAAGAATGATAATGACAATAATAACAACAATAAAAATAAACATAAAACCAAAACAAATGAGGAATTGGACACAATGGAAAAACTCATCTGACACTTGTTAATATGAGCCAAGATTGTGCCTTGATTTTCAGGGAGGTAATAATCCTCATACAGGCCAAGCAGACACAGGTGGAAGGATGGCCAGTTTTACCATGGCTGAGCATACATTTAAAAGTGAAAAGAAGTCTGTCTTTACAAGCATGGGATGCAAGCAGAATGATATTTGCCAGAGTATGTTAATAACTAGCTTCCTGACCACATACCTAATGTCAGAAGGTTTTGTTTGAACTGATTCACTATGTTTGATTATATGAAATGACATATGTCTGAACCCAGAAGGCTGTACAGCAAACAATGCCTTGTCATATAATATGACATATGTATGCACTCAAGCTATAAAACCTCCTCATCAATAAGGGATCCTTTGACATAACAGATGAGCTTTCTATTTATATGCTACCTTTAAAAGAACATTTTTTGCTTCTTTAAACTCATTCATTGCAATGGGAAGACAACAACAATTCCCCAAACATTAGAGATCACTTTATGCCATTTCATTTTTCTCCTCCCCATTTTGTATATTGTATCCTTGAAAAGCAATCAATGTAAGATTTGATATGTTTCAATATTATGCATAACAAGTACAGTGATTATGATTACCTGACAGGTGTCATATAAAAGCCCCTGTCTTTTTCAGTAAAACATTATGCAGCAGATCTTTTTCTTTTTTTTTTCCTCTCTTTTCTTTCTTTCTTTCTTTTTTTTTTTTGATAACACACACGAATCAATGTGCCTAATGATACTCTGTAGCTTCCCCATACCAAAAGAACTAAGGTGTCAGGTATTCTAAACAACATTAAGTGATTCATTATATTTACACTAAGTATCAAAGTACAGACTAGATCTAAATATACTAAAGACTGAAGGAGGAGTGTCTGATCAATATGGGTAAAGGGTACATCTAATAATAGTGAACTATACCATATAAATAGCTAAACCAAAATGCATCACTTATAGTCTTTATGGGAAATTGAAAACAAGTAAAATGTTCTTCTTATATTGCTTCACTTTTAACAGAGTGCTCAGGCATGTGTGCAGAGGTCTATGCTAGTACATTTCCACCCCATCTCCATATAGTCACATATAAGTTCCCTCTACCCATTACCTGTATGACACAATTAATTACCAGGTAATCTGAGCAATTAATTTAAACCATCTACACATGTAAATTTACAATCACACCCTAAAAAGGTCCAACCATGTATAAAATTAATGCTTGAAAATTCTAATATTATAAAAGCCTTAATCTGCCTGTCTGTCCATCCATAATGCTTTATTCACACTCCGATTGGCTGATTGAAACAGTGTTGGGACAGGAGGTGGTGGAACGATGGAGTGCTGCCATGATGTTGGGGACACAGGGGATGGAGTGGAGGAGGCGAGGCCAGCTTTGCTAGCCTCATCTCCCCTGCCCTGCTTCCTGCAGGTGACAATGATTGAGCAGGGGGGCAAAACCACCAGAGCTGGCCTCACCCTCCCCTTGCTTCTTGGAGGTGGTGGTGGCAGTGGTGCGGGGGTGGGGGGGCAGGGTTGGGATGCTGTGGGGCTTTGAGGCTACCAGCCATGGCCTTGGCCCACTCTCCCCGCTTTGTGTCATTGCTGCCTACAGGGCCAATGTGGGTTGACGTGGCAGTGGTGGGGGGAGAAGCAGGTACACTGAGGTAGCAGGAGTGGGGGAAGAGTGGACCCAGGCCAATACAGTGGCGGGGGGGAGGAGGAGCAGGACCAAGTTGGGGGGGAGCAGAGGGCCCAGCCTGACATGGCAGTGGCAGGGGGAGGGGAGGAGCATGCCTCCACCCCCCCAACCTTGGGCCCAGGCCCACTCCTCCCCCCCATGTTGGCCCCGAGCCTGGTCCTCCCATCCTCCCACTGCCACAGTGTTAGCCTGGACCCACTGCTCCCCGCTCACTCCATGTCTCGGCAGGCCAGCTTCTCCCCACCCTCGGGCCCATTTCTCCATGCATCAGGCCTGGACCCACTCCTCCCCTCCTGCCAGCACTCTGGAAGGGAGGGGGGGAGTGGGCCTGGACCCCAAGCAGGAGGGAAGGGGAAAGTGAGCTGAGATTTGGGCGGGTACGGGTTTCTGTCACCACCCACTCCCTGCGTCATCCTTTGTCTAGTGTGTAATAACTTTATAGCTGGTTCCTATCCAGCTTGAATTTGCACATTTAGCTGAGTGTGCCTCTGCAGCTGGGAGCTCTGTCAGCTGACTGGGCTCCTAGCAAGAGGGTTACACCAAGAGAAGTTGGGGATGGGAGTCTTACAGCTGATAGGACTCTCAGCCCCAGCAATGCGGGGCATCTATGGACTCTGGGTCCCAACAGCATTCCATAGAGGGATTAATTGTTCAGGTGCTGCAATCTCCCAGTTGGGGGGGGGGGAGGAGATGTGAGATGCCCCCACACGTGGGAATGCCATCAACTAAGGGGGCCCCAATTGCAGGGGTCTGCTTCTTGCTGATGCGGGGATGGGAGGTGGAGAAGGGAGGGGACCGCCCCTCCTGCACTGGCAATAAAATGTAATGGAATATAATCTATGATCTCACAATCACATCTCCTGCCATGCATGTGTGGCATAGTAGGAGGCACAGTTGTGGCAATTGCACATAGATACCCACTGAGCTTTATCTGTCCATGTAGAAGGGTCCATATCCTTCAAACTTCTAATAGCAAAGATTCTGCTATGAAAGACACCAGACAGTGGAAGCCTTTTGAATACATGCATTACTATAACACATGGCACATTCTCTGAGACACAAGTCTGCTAACCAGTCCAGTTTATCCAATAGTAACAAATTAGTTTGGATGTGCCTTACTAGTTTTCTGATGTAGTAAATTAGCAATGGCATTGCTTCTGTATAGTAGGGTTGTGGCAAAACCTAAATTATGTCAGGTTCTACTGTTCCATCTCTCAGTCCTA
>NW_005843238.1:30765-32839 GCF_000455745.1 Alligator sinensis
CACAATATGACAATTGAACTGCTCCTCTCCTGAGGATTATCATCCCCTAAAAGATTACTTTCCCCTGGGCATTGAGCTACAGCCTACCCACACCCAAAGTTGCAATAAACCAAGATTCATTCAGTCACCAGTTAGGTTGAAAACTTGTATTAAGAAAAAGTCTAAAGAACAGCCTGTAACAGAGTAATATTAAGAACAGTGTCAAACAAACAGAAACCAGTAAGAGTATACATCTACAAAACTTCAACAACTTCAGCTCGCAATAAAGTAGTGACTCATCCTGTTACTGCTTTCTTCCCCTCAGGGATGAAAATCTTCAGTAGTAGGATAGGTGGATGGTCACTCAGGATCACCTCTTCTCAAAGTAAGTCTCCTCAATAGCCAAATCCACACATCAATCACTCCACTGTAACAATAATCCACCATTCCCTCAGATCCATGATGTAGTCCAATCAATATAGGATAGACAAGTCCATGTGAACCATGCTCTTGCTCAGATGTACAATCTCACTCAAAATCTCCTCATTCTCAAAGTTGCAATGAAATTGCCTCATAAAGACTCTCTGTACCTGTCTGTGGCAGAGCACAAGTTGTGCTTGCTACTTTAAGAGGATTAGGCAGGCTGCAGGGCAGCAAGCAGGTATGATCAGGACCAATTAGGCAGTCACATGACTGCAAGGGAGACACCTGACTGGATGATGGTTGGGCAGCTAGGATATAAGCCTGCACTAGGAGCTGAGCTGGTAATTACATCTAGGGAGCCAGTGAAGAACAGCTCCCAAACATCTGGAAGTTAGGGTAGGAAATATGGGGAAGGAGTATGTTCCTGATGGTCCTGGGTAAAACCTAAAACTGCACCCTGCTGGGGTTGGATTATGTGGTGGGGCTGCCTGTGGCAGGGCAGTCTCCAGGAAATGTCACACCTGAGGCTCCCCAATGAAAGGCCTCATTTCTCACTTCCTTGTGGGTACCCAATGGAGGAGAAAGCCTAGAAAGCCTAGAGAAGCACACTCCAACAGAAAAGTACTGAACCCAGGTCCACTGAGGGAGGTCTGAGGCAGGGTCCAGTCCCATTGAGTGGGTCCTGAGACAGGGGCCAAGGCCCACTGAGTGGGGCATGAGGCCCAAGGGGCATAAGTTCCAGGAGCCCAGTGAGGGGTGGAGTAGTGGCCCAGTGAGGTGCAGAGAGTGGCCTATAGAAGGGGCCAGAAGGATAAGTTGCACATAGTGGGGCCTGAGGTGAAATCTGGGCTATAGGTCAAGTGCAGCCCAGAAAGAGGGTTGGGAGAGTTATGGGTGATTTGGATGCTATCTGCAAGGCATGGGACCTGGTCTTTGGGGAGGTTCATAGCCTAAGCATCAGGGCAACAAATGGGCAACCTCCCTTATGTTGACAAGCATTATTGTAACATCAAAGGCATGGCAGCCAAGGCAGGGTGGACTGCTCCAGACAGGGGCTGGGCCAATGACGTGCACAGCCTGGGCAGAGCTTGTAGTAGTCTACTTCCTTCCACACTGACTCTCACTGATTGGTGGCACGGAAGCGGAAAGGGATCTTGGAGTCCTAGTGGACTCCAAGATGAACACGAGTCGTCAATGTGACGAAGTCATCAGAAAAGCTAATGGCACTTTATCGTGCATCAGCAGATGCATAACGAACAGAACCAAGGAGGTGATAATTCCCCTCTATTGGGCACTGGTCAGATCGCAGTTGGAATACTGCATGCAGTTTTGGGCACCGCACTTCAAGGGGGATGTGGATAACCTGGAGAGGGTCTAGAGAAGGGCCACTCATATGGTTAAGGGTTTGCAGGCCAAACCCTATGAGGAGAGACTAGGGCACCTGGACCTCTTCAGCCTCCGCAAGAGAAGGTTGAGAGGCGACCTTGTGGCTGCCTATAAGTTCATCACGGGGGCACAGAAGGGAATTGGTGAGGCTTTACTCACCAGGGCGCCCCTGGGGGTTACAAGAAATAATGGCCATAAGCTAGCAGAGAGCAGATTTAGACTGGACATTAGGAAGAACTTCTTCACAGTTAGAGTGGCCAAGGTCTGGAACAGGCTCCCAAGGGAG
>NW_005843238.1:32867-39330 GCF_000455745.1 Alligator sinensis
CTCTTTCCTGCCTGTGCAGGGGGTCGGACTCGATGATCTATTGAGGTCCCTTCCAACCCTAACATCTATGAATCTATGAATCAGGTACCTTTTATACCACACCCCTGTCAATCACTGTCACTCAAAATATTAATCAATCACAATTCTGTGCACACATTTCATCCACCTCTGCACTCATCATGCTCACTCTGCACCCAGCACTTGATCCATCAAGTAACACTTTACCTCAGGCAGCTTTCCCACAAATAATTTTATACACTTCACATGTCCCATAGGTACATCATTGAGGTAGAAAATTCAGATGTTCTGGCAACCTCATACCTCAAGTCAAAGTGTGCGTGCTTGGGAGGGAATTAAGGCCAGGAATCCATCTCCAACACTATGTAGTGCCTCCTTGTCCTGAGTTTTCAAAGGTTTTGTTCATGTCCCAATTACAGGAAGCCAAGTAAACTCCCAGTGATCCCTTGCTTTCCAAGAAAGAAAGAAAGGAAAAATATAATGGAGACAAAAGTGAAGAGAAAATATAAAACAAATTTAACAATCAATACACATACATATGTTCGAAGACAACGCTCTGTTTAATTATAATTTGATACTTAACAGACTGTCAGTTTCTAATCTATTTGAAGCATTCTGTGTTGGATTTATATTGTTCTAGTGTCAAAGTGTCAGTAAGTCAAGGGGTCCAAGGTTAAATAAGCTACTGAAATTAAAATATATGACATCATTATTTTACCTTTCTCAATCACACTTGTCATCTTAAAAACTACCAACTTTAATTGACAACTATTTTCTGTAAGCCAACACTTTATCATTAATTGTTTTGCCTCCTACTTTGTTTATTGATCAAGTCCTGAATCAGAGATTTCAATATTTCACCAGGGACTGAAATCAGATAGGTCTATAATTACTTATAATATTACTTATAATAATGTCCATTTCTTGTAGTTCTCTACAACGTCATCAGTATGCCAACACTTATTAAAAATCAGCATAATGGGATCTTATACAAATGCAGGGAGGCTGCTCTGGTGTACTGTAATTACAGTGCATGGGAAAAGACTCAATTAACTGAATCTGCTGGAGTGTGGTAATTACCACTGGGGTTGGTGGCAGTGTGGAGCCTGTGCCCAGGGGCGTAGCAGAGACATGGAGCTTGGGTGGGTGGGGTGTGAATGTGAGGGAAGGTTGGGGGTTGTGAGGAGATGTGGGGGCCCCTACACACTTCCCCACTTAGTGCACAGCCCTGGCCAGAGCAGCAGCAGCAGCAACAACAGGTGGATGCTTATGCCCAGCAGAGGCCCTGTTGCAGGTGGCATGAGGCTCTTGCCAGCACTTCATGTGGTGGTGAGGAGCACAACCCAGTCAGTCCAGTTCTATCATGCAGGGCTCCCCACACTTGTGCAGCCCCCACACTTGTGAACCACCAGAGGAAGCCCAGTGTGATGGAGCTGGCTGCCTTCACTTCTATCTTCCATGCAGCTCCCAGGACTCTGGGAAAGCAGGGGCCAGGACTCCCCTCCATTTCCAGTGGAGTTCTGTAACCTGCACAGGATGCAGGGAAGGCAGCTGGCTCCATCATGCTGGCTTTCCCCTAGTGGGGCATAAGTGTGGGAGCTGCACATGCACCATGGGCAGCCCTGCATGGTAGATGTGGGCCAGACTGGTTGCAGTCCTTGACAACATATGCAGCACTGGCTGGAGCTGCACGCTGCCTGTGGCAGTACCTACACCTGGCACAAATGCCCCAAATATCCCTATGTGCTAATGATGCTTCTGCCGGTGGTCGGGACTCTGCATCATGATGGGGAGTGTGGAGGGGTGTCACAGAGCACTTAGGTGCCCTGCTTCTTAGAGTGGAAACTGCTAGGGAAAGAGCCCTAGCAGTGAGCAGGGAGCCCCAGCTGGTGGTTACCAGGGCACCCAGAGTGAGCTAGTGACCCACACCTACCACTAGTCAGCTGTCCAGAAGGGGCAGGGCCTGGCTCACATATAAATCCCAGGGCTGAGGCCAGGATGGGAGTTCCCTGCCAGCAGCCAAGGGGGAAGGAGCTCTCCCAGAGCAACAAAAAGGGGAGAGGCTTGACTGCAGATACAGCCTCTGAGACTGGTGAGGGATAGAGCACCCCTGGTGCAGCTTGAATGAGGTTATAGCCAGGTGGCTGGAATTTATGTTATAGCCCAGGGGCTTGTGTTTTTTTGCTGTATAACACCGGTGGCTTAGGTGAGTCTATTAGGGGATGGAGGACACCTCATAGGGGACCCACGGCAGCATGGGGATCCTGGCACCAGAGAGGGTGCAGCATTTTGGGGTGCACCAACCCCAGAGAGGGTGCAGCATTTTAGGTTGCACTGACCCCAGCGGCAGAGAGGGTGCAGCATTTGGGGTGCACTGATCCTGATGCCAGAGAGGGCACAGCACTTTGCAGGGCTGTGGAAAGCCCAGGTGCCAGTGACAGCACAGTGTGAGACAGGGGCTGTGGAGAGCCCGAGTGCCAGTGGGGTGCAGTGTGAAGGCTGTGTAGAGCCTGAGAGCCAGTGAGGCACAGTGCGAGACAGGTTGGGGAGAGCCTGAGTGCCAGTGAGGTTCAGTGCGAGACAGGGGCTGCAGAGAGCCTGAGCATCAGTGAAGGCACAGTGTGAGACAGGGCTGCGGAGAGCCCAGGGAGGACCAGGGGCCACATTACAACATGGCCCAGACCGATCAATGTCAGTTCCATCTGCGAGGCTTGGGCTGCAGTGTAGGGGAGGAAAGGAGCTGCAGATAGCACCCCCTGGCATCAGGGCAGGAAATGGGCAGCCTCCCACTTAATTACATCTATTAATCAATTAACAACAAGGTGTGGCAGGCGAGAAGGTGGGCAGTTGCCCCATAATAGGTGGGCGGGGCCACAAGTAAACAGACCCCGAAGAGGTGCCTGTTACAAGGGGTCTCATCACCCCTCTCTCATACCCCACACACCCACTCCATGCCCCACAACCTCCCCACATGTACACACACCCCAACATACCTTATTCCCTCCACACACAGCCACACTGCTTCACCATCCCCCCACAGCCCCTCCCACCATACACATACACCCACCCCAACCACATCCCACACACCTCCCATGCACAATATACAAAAGTAAGAGTCTATTTTAACTATTATGTAATCATCTCTATATACTCTATGCAAACACAAACCATGACAAAAATATATTTTATAATACCATGAAAATTAGTTATAGTAGGTGTTTGACTTTTAGTACATGATTTGTCTTTTTCTGGTTCCAAGGTGACAACTCTTCCCTCCCAAAAAGAGTATTTCTGGGAGGCAAGGAGAGGGACTTCTCATGGCAAAGGTCAGGAGTTAGGGGCAGGACTTCTGGTGAGAAAATTGTAAACCGGGCTGGAGCACCTGCCAAGGGGAGGCGCTAACCTCATGGCCCTTGATAGCTCACCAAAACTTATTAAGTGACTGTCCAGTCAAAATAAGTTACCATCCCTGTATTATATTGAAACTCCTCCTCATTGTTTTTAACTCAGCTGATCATGGATTTCTCCTTTTACTCTTTCTTTCCCTTATTAACATTTTATGAATGTCTAGGTTCTCATTTATATCCATTCCCCCTTTGCCACTTCTTATACTGTTCCTTTTTAAACTAGGTTAGTCTTGGACTTCCAGGTAAATATTTTTTTACACCATTTTAAATCATCATTCATATTTTTTCTATTTACATTTTTTTTCCAAGCTGATTTTAACTTCAGCTTTAAGAAACTGGCCTTATTCATTCAAGGTGAAGTTTTAAGAAATTCAGATTTTGCCCACCATCCCTATCCTATCTCCCATCTAGTTCTTGGTGCTAGTTTAGATACACACCCTGTCATAAAAAACATCCAGCAGGCTCAACCAATGTTGCTTCAAGGTCTCAACAATGAGCTGTAGGAGGCAAAAATGGTCATCTGCTGAGGAGATCAAGCAATCTCATCTCTTTATTTGTATAATGATGCACCATGTGAGTAAGATGAGGTAGGAGGAGAAAAGAAAACAAGGTGGGAATGCAGGCAGCAGTTTTCATCACAGATACAACTTGCATTCTTTTCCTACATTTCCAGTTTATCAGGAAGTCCACATTCATATGGTTATTTTAGTTTGGTTTCTTCACACTTTGTTCCTATTGATTTCATTTAAGTACTTCAGCTAAAAGAATTAATTGCATTGCTTATGGTCAGCTGAAATTTAATACAATGTAAACTTAGAGAGTTTATTTTTTTCATATCTGCAAATGTAACAAAATTAATTAGATCCAAGGTAAGCTATACAACCTATCAGCAGTTTAGTATCCCTGCTACAGTGAGCCTGGAAACATCCCTCAACCTTAAGGTTTTGAAGATTCTATTTGTGTAGTAATCTTCTGATAATTAGAAGTGAAATCAAACAGTAAAATCTTTACCTGAAAATAAGTTTATGATAATATACTCTTGGTAGCATTTTTTTCCTTCTGTTGTTATGGTCAACTTTGTTCTTTGCCCTGAATTAGGTGTTGAAAGAAAAAAGCACAGGTTGTTAAGGTTAAGGCTGAAGTACAGTAGTGAAGGACAAAGCCCGAGGGTATTGTAAACAACATATCAGCAAATACAGTTGTTGATTAAAGAATACTGCAGGCCACCAAAGCCTATTTTAAAAAGAGAAAAGCCACTTTGTGGGCTAGTATATGAAGAGTTAGTTCACCCACACAGTATTTCAAATGATCCTCAAGGTGTTCTGGATACATTATTTTAATTACTGTAATTGTCCTGGAAGTGCCTGATGAAGGGAGGTTCAGCTCACAAAAGCTTGTGCTACATATGTATATATGCATGTATATGTACACTTGGGTAAATCTATAAGGTGCAAATCTGTACTGCTTTCCATTTGCCCTGCTTGCCAAGATGCACCTAAAGATACTATTAGCTAATTGCCAGGCAACTGAATTTTAGAAATTGCCATTTTTCAAATGTTATGCCTGGCATTTCTTTGATCGCATTCCTGATTTCTCAATGGAAAAAAAAAGTTCAAGCTCTATAAAGCAATAATTGTTGTTCATCAAACAGTTCAACCCAAATATATTCCCATAAGTGGGAGCTGAATGTCAGAAGAGTGTTGTATAGATATATTAATTAAAGAAAACTATCTTTAACAGTCCAGCAGATTTAACATTGGAAGTTATTACCTACTGGGAACTCAAGCAGAAATTTCTTAACATCATAGCAAATTCTATGTTACATTATATTTCTCTTTTAAAGGTTACTTCCTAGCTAGGAAATGTCTAATTGCTCCATCTGCCAACCCTACAGCACTGCAGTACTGTCAAGAGTGCCATATGTGGATAAGTCAGCCTGTTGCCCTATTTATCGCACGTGTGTGTGTGTGTGTGTCTAAAATATATAAATTACCCTGTGGAACCTGTGAAATGAAATATTAGTATTGCTCAATAGATCTTGAAATACATTAGCAGTGTTTATTTTTCTATTCCCTGAATTAAATTGACTTCATGTTGAATAGTTAATAAGAGCCCTGAAATTCAGAAAGCTTAAGACAACATGGCCAGTTAACTCCTGTTGTCATAGTAAACAGCATATGCGTGACATCTATTTATGCTGTATAGTTTCTGGCTATTCCCACTTCTAACCTCTCTTCTAAAAACTCATATATCTACATGAACCAAATTGTATGCTGATGTAGACCCAATGGAAATGCACTCAAAATATGTCAAAATATGCACACTTCTAAATCAGCACAGGTCTGGCCCAAAGTATTTCTGATATATGAATATTTTTATAGTACTGGCAGTGAAAGGCCAAGGCTACCAAGAAAAAAAAAATCAATCTAGGAAGCAAGACTAACTTAGTTCATCTTCAAGTTGGATTGTTTCTTTCTGATACAAGTTGATTTAATCATGTTGTTTAAAATTACAGGGTGTTTGCAGAGCCTCTGTGTTTTCCTTAAGGTTTGCATATATTTGTATGAAAAGGAGGAAAGAAACTGATGAAACATTTGTGTGTATCAAATATTTATTACATTTACTAGTTTTACCTCAAGTTTACATTTCAAAAATTACATCACAAATAAGGAGCTCTAGTATCAGGGTTTTTTAAGAGCACATGTAGCTTTTATTCAGTCTCCAGTTCCTTTTATTCCTGGCAGCTGCTTTACTGCAACTGAAGAGTCATTCCCTAAACATAATCTTTACAGAAAAAAATGATGTAATTTATTGACAGTCTCCAATACTACGTTAGAAGTCAAAATTCAATAAAGTCATTTGTTCTACATAAATGTTATCTTCTTTTAAATGAAGAGCTATAACCTAAGGCAGCAAGTTAATACATATTTGCCCTGTTAATGTATTTATGAGCCATTCCAATCACTACTTTGGTTCTTCTAGTGATCATTTGAATACTAACGTTGTTTAGAATGGCATTCTGCAAAATGCTCAGCAGG
>NW_005843238.1:39361-43476 GCF_000455745.1 Alligator sinensis
TTAAAAATTGAGTCAAATTCTGAAACTGCACATGGCTGACTTCATATAAAGCAAACCACAACTCATTATGAGTAGCAGAAAGACCATCGTTCTCTGCTGCATCACCATATTGCTTTCAGAAGCAGGCATAATCTGTGGGAGCTTCTGTGAGTAGCTGACATTGTTGGCTCAGCAGCTGTCATATCAGCATAACAAGGGCCCTCCTCCAGCCCAAAATGCCCATCTGCAGCTCAGGCTGGTGGCCTGGCCCTGAGTTCTGGGAGAGAACAGAATAAGGACAGCCAATTTTCTGCCTCATGTTCTACCTTCTTGGGTGCAAATTTTCTGGTGGACACCCATGCACAACACCTGCACTTGCCAACAACTTTAGTGGGAAATGCATGATGGTTTCCTTTGGCCTGAAATCAAGAGGTGCATGAACTAAATGAACAGGAGTGAAGAATTTAGCCATCTGTTTTTCACATTTACACAAAAAAAAAAAAATGCTGCCTCATAACAAAGGCAGGCAGGCAATACCATATGTCAAACTACTTAAATCAGATACATTTGTGAAAACTTTTTATACTTTGACCTTTAAAAATACATGTGCGCACACATTACATGTTTAGTAGAGCTGAGAAATTTGTAGCATGCTAGAGAATTAGGCTTTTTTGAAAACTAGGGAAAGGCCTATGAAACGCATACTTTTCCCTAAAGGCAACATGCTTGTTCTGTACTACATTCATTGCATGCAGATCCAGAAATGGTTAAGGTCTTAATTATAACTAGGGAATCACACTATCACACTATCTATATCATCATTAACATCCTGTTTCAAATGGATTTTGTAGCATTTTGTAAAAAGGCAATTTGAGACAGCCATCATAGCTACCCAATTGGAAAGACAGGAATAGGCCCCTCATCTAGGAATGTCACTACTAGGGCAAGGCCAAGTCACCAAATTGGACTTTGTCTAGGGAGAAAGCCACTGACTATGACAAAGTGAAGGAGTCTGTTAAGATTAGAAGCATCTGAGGAGGTCCATGGACAGCAGTTTTGGGTGAAAAAGGAGACAGATGTCCTCTTCCCTTGCAGACTAGGCCAGCTTCTCTGGGACAAGGCTACCAAATGGCTCCATCCCAAGGAAAGGTTACCAGAAGAGTTTCTGGAACAGGTATCCCTGGAACGATTTGTTTGTGATCTAGAAGGTGGGGTCAAGGACTGGGTAAGGAGGCATCAGCCCAACACCCTGGAGGAAGCAATCAAGTTGGTGGAAGACTTTGTAGTGGCAGAAAAAGAATCAGGTCAGGAGAACGAAGGTTGCCAGGCTAGGGGGAGGCCTCAACCATAGCAAAAAGGGGATATGGATAAAAACTCCCTATGCCTGAAGAGACTCCCTATGCCTGAAGAGACTCCCTATGCCTGAAGAAGGGTGATTGTGCCTGAAAGCTTTCAAAGAACGTTTTACCAACTACTCAGTTGGTCTAATAAAAGATATCACATCTACCCAAAGAAGTTTGCCTGCCTTGTTGATAAAAAGGCACCTGTGCTCAGCAGCCCTACCTGGGCAAGTTGCTGGTGTGGTCATGTGGGACATTTCACCCAGAGCTGCCTCTGGGGTGGGCAAAAGAGGGTCAGATCCGTGAATCCAGTGGGGAATACAGGAGGTAGATAGAATCCACTACAGTAGAGGAGATGGAATGTGGCTATAGGGCCATTCCCCTGAGAGAAAGAGGGGGTGAGGTACATGATGGGGCCTACCTCATAGCAAAAATATGGGTGGAAGGAAAGTGGGTCCCAGCTCCCATAGATTTCAGATTTCAGAGCAAAACCTGGTGTGACACGGGTTGTTGAAGGGAACCCTGGCATGGGTGATAGATCAACACATATTGGTGTACCTACACAACAAGCCAGAAAGATATTACTGGATGCATATGCTGATGACTATAACAGGAAGCACCTACATCTTCTTGGTGTGCATTGTTCTCAGTCTGCCTTACTCAGGGATGCTGAGCCAGGACTGGCTGTGATGGAGGAGAGGCACTATGCCCTACCACTTGAGGGGGTACATTCCCCATTTTTGGCTGAGGACCTGGTGTGTGTGGGGGACCCCAAGGAGATAGCCGGAGTCAGAGAACCTACTGTGGACATGGAGGTAGATATCAGTGAAATCACTGAGCATAGTCAGGTGAGAGTTGAGCAGCCCAGAGAAGATGGGTTTCAAAGGATATATAAGGAGGGGAACATATCCCAGAATGACAATGAAGAATTATGCCTAGACCTTGTTCAGATGTACCCTCTGTTTTAAGTAAGAACAGGCTATTATACTGGGAGGATGGAGGGTCCACACAGGGGAAGGATATAACTCAGTTACTAATCCCAAAAGTATATCAGAGGGCTCTCATGAAGGTGGTATACAAACTCCCCCTGGGGCACCTTTTGGGGAGTGACAAGATATGGAACCACCTCCTCCTCCAATTTTTCTGGCCAGGGATGCACCAGGAGGCATTGGATTTTTGTAAATCTTGCCCAGTCTCACAATGGGTGGACCCTGGGAGGCCCCAGAAAGTCCTATTAGTCCTGATCCCACTAACGGTGGAACCATTCAAGCAGGTGGTTATAAGCATTATGATGCCACATGAAAAGAGCACAGCCAGATACCAGTATATTCTGGTGTTAATGGACTAAGCCACAAGATATCCAGAGGCAGTCCCCCTTAGTGTGGGGGAAGGGGGGAGGTTTGAGAGTTATGTGAGACTGTATGCATCAAAAGACTGCCGACATCAGTATACTACCCTCAGACTGATAGAGTAGTGGAAAGGTTCAATCAAACCATAAAGGGAATGCTTAGGAAGATCATAGCCAAATATCCCAGATATTGGGACAGACTCTTGGACCCTTAATGTTCTCCAGTCAAGAGGCACCCCAGGAGTCAACTGGGTTTTCACCTTTTTATGCTGCTATATGGGTATGAGTCGTGGGGAGTGTTAGATCTCATTAAAGCACAAGAGGGGTCAGCAAGTAATCCAGTCAAGCATGTACTGAACTCAGAGAACAACTTAAATTGGTCAGGGCATTTGCTAAGGAGAACCTGCAGGGCTCTCAGGTCAAATAAGCTGTGTCATACAACCGCCAAGTGTGGGAATGACAGTTTGAAGTAGGAGATTGGCTGCTAATCTGACTCCCAGATGAGACAGCAAAATTGATGGTTTCATGGTAGGGACTGTATAAATTCACCAAGAGGGTAGGACCAGTGGACTACAAAGTGCAGCAGCCAGGCAAAAGAAAAACCTGTTTTGTGAGTGGATGCTCATGTTTTTGGTTTGCATTTAAACTGGAGAATTAGGTGTGGTTGAAAGGGAGGCAAAGAATCCCTACAAAGAGCATTTCTAGGGCCTGAAGCCTGTTGGGCTGCATAGGTGCAGAAGACCAAACTCTTCAGAAAAAACACTGCTGCTTATTGGGAAGACTCCATACCTGGTGGCAAAGATTGGGGGTTGCAAGTCCAGAGCCCATGAGGGGCCAGGCAAGGGGGCTGAGGGGCTCAGAGCCCACAGTGGGTAAGGAGGGGCTTGGAAGCCTGGGATCCCCGATACATTGGACCTCAGGTGGGAAAACCCAGATAGATTAAAGTGGGCCAAGGCTGGGGACACTTCAGCCCAGACAATGGCCTACCACCCCAAAACCTTCTTCTGCTTCCTAGGGGGAGCCCCACTTATGAAATCATAACATCAAGGTGTGGCAGGAAAGATAACAGGGTGAGTGAACTCTGAGAGGCTAGGGGAGGGGGGGGGTAACAAGGTAGGGTCTAGATTGCAGCCACAAGAGAAGAACTTGCTGCTGCAGCCTCAAGCATGTTACAACAAATAAAGTATGTAAAAATCAACATCACAGAAAACAGATTAGTTAGACAGCAATATTACTATAAGAACTATCACTTCCCATAAACTTAAAGGTTTCTGCCATTAAATTAAAGAATCATAAATAAGTAAATAAGATTGAAATAATCTAAACAAACCTGTGCTTTTTATTTATTAATTCCTTTCTTCCTTATTTACTTTTTGTCTAGGTCCCCCCCCCACTTTTATAGTTCTTCTTATTGCCTTCTTCCTGAGGTGCAGGGGAAGAGGAGGAGT
>NW_005843238.1:43507-44116 GCF_000455745.1 Alligator sinensis
TGTTTCCCCGCACCTCACATACCATTTCTTCTCCCAATGATCTTGTTATCTTTATTATTTGCTATTTCCTTTGCTCCCCATCTAGACTCTGATAGGGGACCCAAATGGGAAGATAAAGCATCCACAGAGTTATATTAAAGAGATAGTATAAAGAAGGAACCATCACTCTACAGTCTTACATTCTACCCCAGACACTTCACATCCCACAGTGTTAAACACTGAGGCAGCATTGCTTTGTGTTGACAGACTGGGGTGGATACTTCCTTTCCTTCTCAGTTACCCTATGCTGTCTGTTAAGCGGCAATAAGAAGCTGACATTCAGCAGGGGTGGAAGCACTTATGTCAATGGGGTAGGGCAAACAGCTGTAGGCTTAGCCAATTGCTTAGCCACCTGAACAGCAGCCACAAGACAGAGAATGCAAGAAAGGCAAATAAAAATGCATTAGCTTTACACTGCTCTGTGGCTTGCCAAGCTGAGCTCTGGGAAAACATAACCTCAGGAACCAAGTAGCACCATTGCTCAATTTGTACTGCTGTAACAAGGGACTTGCCGGAATGTTGCACATTATTTCGTGCTCTGGTCCAGGTACCTGACTGATACTTTCCCTA
>NW_005843238.1:44147-44782 GCF_000455745.1 Alligator sinensis
CCAAGTCAAAGGTTTTCTGCCACCATAGTTCTTACACCATGTGATAAATTCACAATTACAGCTAGTTCTTCCCTTCATTGCCACTCTGCACCATGCTGTCAGGATCCTTCAGAATACAGGGCAGCAGCTGGTAGTGGTAGAAGAAATAAAAGAAGTTTCTCTTCTAGCAGCTTTACGACAACCATCTGGTTCTTGCTTTACTCATTCTCCACAAGATTATTTCTTTTGTTTTGTGTGCTTTTTATTTATTACTGGGGTGGAGGGGGAGAGGTCCCCTGCCCCTTCTCTGACTAGTGAAGAAACAGGAGGAAGCAGGTTTTACCTTTATCACTGGAGGTGGGAAGAGAAGAAGTAAAGTCAATGAGTCACTCTAAAGTCCTTAGGGTTTTCAACTTTTCTTAGGCTGGGAGGATCTGCATCTTTCTTTCCTGTCCCTGCTCCCTGTGAAGCATGCAGGGTTTAATCTTCTTTCTGTGAATATGTCTACTCTGCTACCCATGGCTTCCCCCAGTCCTCAACCCAAAATCCATGGACCATTTACAATTGAAGTCTTGCAGTTTGGTCTCTGGGTACCTTCCATCTTGCTCACAACATTTGTCCTGAATATTAAGGCCCCAAGATCAAGCATCTCCTCC
>NW_005843238.1:44792-67444 GCF_000455745.1 Alligator sinensis
GTTCAGGACTCACCTGGACTGATGGCCAATAAACACTGAAGTCTATCATCACCTGACTTCCATCCACTTGTCTTCACTGCCTGTAATCAGAGCCAAGAACAGGAAATGGCAAGAAACGAACACACTCATTCCCAGAAAGACCAGAGCAAAGCCCTTCTGGAGTCTGCCTGCCTTCTTGCCTCTTCTGTACCTGGTGCACAGTTTGAGCAAGTAACATATTCATGGAGAATGGCAGCTTATGTGGCTTGGGTTATTTTAGGGGAACCACAACAGGTCGACCCTACACAGCAATTTTTCTCTATAGATAAAAGTCAATGACCAAACTCCTTTCTATGGTTTCTTAGATAAGAGGTCAGAAAGGAGTGTGGCTCAAAGCAGCAGGAGACAAGGACATCAGCTGTCAAGTCCCACAGATGGGTAGTATCAGGCTTAAGTGAACGACAGTCATTATATTATATTAGCCTTACTATAAGGCGCAGGTTAAATTGGAACTGAAGTGACTGAATTAACTCAGAGGAGTGAACCTGAACTAGTTTTGTGGCTATCCAGGCTGTGCCCTATAAAATACCCCTCCCTCCTGAAGTTCTGTGAGAAGCTACAACAGAGCTCCTCCGCAAAAACTTCTAGTCCACACAGGTAGCTTAGATAAGAACAGTTATTACATCTCAGTTAGTTTATTACAGAAGTGTATCTTTTTTACACAGTATTTAGAGGTCTTAAAAATAAAATGCAGTTAAGTAAACAAGCATTTGACATCCAATGAACTATCAGTTATTACTGTGCAATCATTTAGTACTTGCATACACAAGTACTAAATGACTGCACGGTAGCCAGCATTACTTCACGGTATTATACCTGAACAGCTTCTTGGTGATGATGATTGCACAGTGCTCATTGCTACTGTGCAAGTGTTGCATCATGCTTCGTGCAAGTGTTGCATCATGCTTCGTGCCACGTGATGCTACTGCACAGTAGTACCAAACTACTTCACAGTAGTAATGAGATACTGCACAGTCACTGTCTCATATAGTCATGGCCAATGTTAACCATTTGTCATATTGGCAGACTTGAAAGTTGAAAAGTGAAATTCCTGTCACACACTGTGTAGCTGAAGAGGGAAGAGATCCTCTCAATCTCCTCATCTCCTAAAGCTTATTAAATGGTCTAATTTTCTTCTGCTCCTTAATAAAATGCAAAATAGGACTGAGATATGGCTTTTTCCCCAACTACCCTTTTTCCCACCTTTTCTTCCTTTCCTTTTGCTTACATGCACTCTTTAATAGTGCATGTAAGCAAAAATAGTATGCATGTAAAAATAGTTTAGCAAAGGAATGCTGTGAAGTAACAAAAAACTCTTTTCCTCATCAACACACCTTTGTAGTAAATGCTTGTGTAAACTCTATTCTCATAACCCCCATGATATTAAGGACACAGTTGTTTTCAGAAATAATTTAATTTTTTAAACTGTGACCCAACTATAGACAAACCCAACAAAATCACACTAAGAATTATTTTTTTCTTTCTGAAACATATTTATAGAACAGTACAACATATGGAACATAGCAAAGGAAGAAAAAAAAACCTTTTCTTAAAAAAAAAAAACCCTTAAAAACTTCTAGGGCAAAAATATTTTTTTCCATATACAGAATCCAATTACTGGGGAGTTGTCTTCTATCCAGGGCCAACATATGTTTGAGTAATTATGGTACTTGTCACCTTCATCTGATGTGGTAATCTTGAAAGGTGAGTAGGGCACAATGACATCAGTTCTTCCAAGGTGCTGGACATCTTCATCTCTTTGATTCAATACGTGCATGATTGTGTCCTGGGTAAGTAGTCAGTAGTTTGAGAAAATTACAACATTTCAGCCAGTGTGTCTACAGCTGAGACTGAAATTCGAAATGAGATCAAATTTGATGATGTAAATGTTTTTTTTTGCATGCTGATGAGAATATATAGAAAGGTATATCACCAGGCGGTAGACAGTAGAAAACCCTGGTACGTAAAAACATTACTCAAATAGTCTAACCTATATTAGACGCATAACTTTATTTTCTGTATTATTCTTCTAAAAGATAAATAAAAACAGGATTCCTTAACTGGTTCTAGTATGTATTAACTGTTTGTGAGCTTGTTGGCTTACTAAGACTTGATTTATAAGAATGTGGATGTGTTCGGGGATGAAAGATTAAATGGTACTTTCACTTGAATTAATTCATATAAGCACAAATATTTGGAGATAAGGCCTCTTAGTCTTACGAAGAGATTTTATTTTTACTGCATTTGTGTGTTCTAATGACGGAAATTTTCAGGTGCTTGGCTATTTATTTATGAAGTAATGAAAGTGTATTGAATGAATACATAAGAATAATTTAATAGTGAGAAACAAGCAAAATTTTGTCTCGTCTTGGGAACGTTTTCCTCTTTCTAAATTATTGTCATATTATGAATTTCACAAATTTGTTTTCATGGTAAAATACAATGATGGAATACAATAAATGAAAGGTTTTGGATTTATATTTACAGATTATGTGCATGTAGAGGTTATAATTATCCAAGATACTTAGTTAACTCAGTTTCCAGAGTCAAAGTATAGTGTTTGATTTATAAGCAGAAACAACGTTGGATTTACTTAGTTAAATAAGCTTTGTAATCCAAGCATCTTTTATTCATGTTTTGAAAAATTAAGCATAAAATTATTTGTGGGTGGTGTCATTCTGTGTATGTATTAGTCTTGTAATTTTCCCACTGAAATTACATTAGGAAGGTCCTTTTCTTTCTGATTAAGATGTCTGCTTGTCTTCATTCAATAACAATCATGACTTTAGCTATAATATACATTTTAATAGCAAAACACCATAGAAAAAGTCCTATTTCTAACCTGTTTGGTATTTTCCAAAGATATTTAGATTGTCCCATTTTTCACTTGGTCATTTGTCTTCTCTCCTTTGGTATATGTTACTTCTTGATTAAAGAAAACTTCTCTTTTCATGCTGGAAAGCACTTCTTCAGGCCATTTAAGAACACAGCCGCAACATACACATTTTACAAGGTTCTTGCTTTACAAATTATTGTCAAAAAGATGAATTTGGTAACAGTGATGGAGCTGCATAATTCTGATGTTTGGTGCAGGTTGTGTATGTATGTGGGAGAGAGGGGAAGAGGGGTGGTGTTGATTAACAATAGATACATCTTCCAAATTCATAGGCACTGAGAGAAAGTGTATCCATTTTCCACAAACATTGAGTCAAAAGTATAAATAATGCAATTGGACTCTAAAGAAAGGCATAAATAAAACATACATTTTTCCTTAAAAGTCTTTGTTGATATAAGTTGTTCTCATGTTCTCATTAATAGAAATATAAACTTAACCACTGATAATGAATTCAGGGAAAAAGAGAAAAAAAAACTTGAGAAAATAGTTATGCTAAGCTAAGACTTATTGGACTATATAGACATGATCTCTCTACTTATCCCTCTTTGTGTGTCTTGTCTGTTAGCATGACATTCCTGAAGGGCATGGTTGGTATTAACCAGCAAACATTTTCAAAGTACAATGGTATTTTGATGAATGTTTCTCTAACTATGGGAACCTGGGCTGCACTAGGGGGAAGGAGGGCTGTCATGGTGACATAGATGGAAACCCATTATTCTGACATGTAAATGTGTATAGAAAAATGTTCTTTGAAATGTAAAAGTTCAGTAGATCAACTCTTTCCCCAGAGTTAATTAAAATATTTCTCCTGACAATCAACTAAACATAAAGGTCTCATAAGCTTCTAGGGGCCAAAATCGTTACTGATGTAAATGGCTACAATTCCATTAATGTTGTTGGTAAATTTGTCTCCAAACTCCCATGTCTTCAGGACTGAAAAAGGGAAAAACTGAAACAAAAATTCAGGAAGCAGTCTTGAAAAATGAATTTCTATTCATAAAAGTTTTCATAACCAATATTCTGAGTTACTTATTTAATTGCCCAACAGAAATGATAGTATGTAGCCTGTTTTTCTAATTAGAACTGATTAAAACAGTTCTGATTTCAGATAGAAAATACTTCCCACCAGGAACAACAACATACTCAATAGACTAGGAGTAATTCACAAAATATTAGCAAGTAGTTTTGAACAACAGTTAACACTGAACATTGCAAAGTGCAAAAAGATAAGTATTAAGCAAAATGGCTGTTATAGAATCTTCCCATATAGAATTACTTGGTCATCCTTACTAAGGAAGACTGTCCATGTTAGAAAATTTAAATCATAAAGCAACAGACAGAATTTATATTCCTAGAGCTTTAAAAGTTCATCTGTACTGCATCTTGGGAGGATTACTTTTTTTCCCTTTGACTTGATGCTTTTCAGCCTTGACTGCCTCACAGGGCAAGACATTTCCTCTTGATGAGGGGAAATTTTAAAGATCAAGAAGTTCATATGCTGGAATAAGGGTAAAGCTCTACACAGTAATAAATAGCTTCATAGATGTGAGAGGTGGGAAAGACCAGTTGGCACAGCTAGTAATGGAATTTCTGGTACTGCTACAGGCAGACAAGGTTCCTTGGGTGAATTTGATATCTTTTATTAGACCAACCCAAATGGTTGGAGAATAGTTATTAAGCAAGCTTTCGGGTTCAAAAACCCTTCGTCAGGCTCAGGAAGCTGCAGCAGTTGGTGTGTGCTCTTCCTGGATGGAATGAAAAGTAAACAAGCCAGGGGCTGGGCTGGGCGGGGGAGTGTCGCTGTTGAGTCTGGCTTCTTTCTTTTTCATGTTGTACAGTTTCCATTTCATTCCATCCAGGAAGAGCACACACCAACTGCTGCAGCTTCCTGAGCCTGACGAAGGGTTTTTGAACCCGAAAGCTTGCTTAATAACTATTCTCCAACCATTTGGGTTGGTCTATTAAAAGATATCAAATTCACCCCAGGAACCCTGTCTGCCTATATCCTTAGACCAACACGGCTACAACCTAAACCCCTGGTACTGCTACAGCAGTTTCAAGAAACATCAGTAGGAAGCTAGGGGTTGAAATAAAGTATTTGCCCCAAAATGCAATAGTGAGTTCATAAGAAAAATATTAATTTGGTTTCTCTATCCATTTAGAAGTTGTAAAGTGGTTCATTTTAACCACTTTTGCTTTGAAGGTGTGGCATATTTGCAGTTTGACATTTCTGTTCCAAAGAAACACTGACAGGCTTTTTAGTACAGAGAAAAATTAAGAATACCTTTGTCTTTCTTAATGACTTGCCATGATGTGTGACTTTCATTGTGCTGACTGGAAGAAACCTCTTGAAAATGTGTGGTTTTTAATACCTACTCTGTCATCAGAGAACAAGCAGTTTTCAAGCATGACATTTTAGAAGCATGCAAGCATGGGGGCAGATGTGCAATATAATTATTTGTGATTAACCTGAACTACTTCTAAATTTAACCTTCATTCCACAAAAATACAAGCTAAATAAACAGCTTTTCTGTACAGCTGAGCCAGAACTGAAGTACTTTCAGCCTTCTGATCCATAGTCTGCAGGTGTTTCGAATTGGAAATGGTACACAAAGTTCAGTGTTACAGTATCCATGCTGGTGAAAGACTGGGACATAATGTTAAACCAGTGTCAATTAGGTCGTACTTGTTGATGGTCAGTCTTTAATATTTACATAGCATCAGTTACAGGCATGATCAGAAAGTGTGATAAGTCATCACCTGATTTTAAACTATTTTATGTTGCAATATGTCCCATTGTATCATGTTTTTGGCTATAATTAATCAACACTCCCAAATGCACTTTCTTAATCTACAGCAGTGTTTCAGAGGGTTTCGATCACAAGGATGAGTGTGATCACAAGGGAAAGGTGTTGAAAATGTCATTGTAATCTAAAGCAAAGAATCCTCTCTATGCTCCCTATGCTTACTTACACTTCAGTGTCAAATAACCTGTGTCAATTTTGAAACACATATACATGTTAGAAACTTTATTTTTGTCATTGAGAAAGTTTTCACTCCTAATACGAAAGCAAAATTGAAGAGTGACTAGGAATATAATTGTCTCTTTCAAAACATGAAGGTGAGTGGGGGAAGGGGAGAAGGATAGGAACCAAAAAAGAAGGAAAGCTGTTTAAGCTAAAGGACAATTTTAGCACAAGAATAAATTCTCTTAAGCAGGGTATGAATGCATTTAAGCTGAAAATTGGAAGACGAATTCTAGGCACCAGAGAAGCGAGGTGCTGGATAAGCCTCCCAATGGGAGCAGAGGGGACAAAAAAAATGCAAGATGGTTTAAAGATAGAGCCTGATAAAACTTAAAGGAATTAAGCGATTTAACTGCGAAAGGAGAGCACCGAATACCATGCTCTAGGACAGTGGTTCTCAACATTTTTTGTACCAGGACCCATTTATAGTAAAATCCATTTTTAAAGTTTGTTGATCCATTTTTAAAGGTGTTTCTTGTGACCCTTTCATATATTCTTGCAATTCACTTTTCAGTTGAATCCCACAGGTTGAGAAATGCTGCTCTAGGAGGCCTGTTCCAATCCTTCTAGTGCAGACTTGTCCAACATACAGCCCACGGGCTGCAAGGCGGCCCTCCAAGCTGTTTTCTGAGGCCCAAGGTGCTGCCACAGGAAACAAAAGTAAACACCATACTGTTGTTTTGTGGGGGGTGATGTGATATCGCTTCCTGTGTGGTCTTTGAATATGGCTTGCTGGCCCACTGGGTGATAAAAAGTTCGTGATCCAGCCCCACATTCAAAAAGGTTGGACACCCCTGTTCTAGTGAGTGCTCAGGGAAATGATTTTTTTAGTTTGATGTTCAAATATTATCAGGAAAGGTATTTAAGATAATCTATTCATTTATATATATTCTGTGCGTGTAACATGCAGCTTCCCAATATATGTCTTCCTCCTCTTTTTAAGATATCTAACTGGTTTATAAATTAGTTTAGCTAATTTACAGCACGAATTGCAAATGTTTAATTTGATTGTAACAGTCACAATTTGACATATGCAAAGACTGAAAGGAACCCAAAGACTGAAAAAAATAGACAGTGTAAAAATGTGGATAGTAGGCAAAGAGATATTTGATTTTTTCCCCCCAAATATCAGATTGGAGAACGTTGTAATACATTTGCAGACAACAGCTGTATGCAGGAAAAAAAATATTCATTGTAAATTATTCACTCTACTCGAGGCCATTACACAGATGTCACTAAGATTTTGTAAGTCAGGATGGCATAGTGACTTCTTCCTAAAGGAAAATCAAGGTACTAATATCCCCAGTGAAAACTGTATAAACAGTGGTAGATTTTAGCTTGTGAAATATAGTTTTGACAGCGCCAAGTATTAAAAAGTAATGAGCTAGGCTCCAAACTCAGGGTGGGTATATGTGTGAGGGAGAGGGGAGAGGGAGGGAGGTTTGGGTATTTACCTGCAACTGTGAAGGCTAGAATCTTATTTTAAATGACAGATGAGAGTCTCCCCTCTTTGGATACCTCTAGGCACTTCTGTTCTAATTGAGTACACAGTTTTAGTTCCCCCATCCTTTTGTCCATCCCAGCAGTGAGAGAAGTGGGAGCTGATATGGCAGACATTCCCTCTTTTCTCATGGTACCCTGATGATTAGGAGCTGATACTATCATCTGTTGTTTTTTAGGTAGCCTGGAGGGTTGTCTTTGTGACATCTAAGTTTATTATATAAACTTTGTTTTTGAGACATCAGGACCAATTATTTTCTGGCTATATATTTAAAGATTTTCTTTTCTACCGGATCAAATATCAATGAAATCCTCCTTTTTTCAAAAATATTTGGCAACCTGATGAATATATCAGGTTTTTCTGTTTTAGATGATTCAGCATTGAAAATCATTAGAGATCTAGATGCAATACAGTGAAAACAAAGCAAAAGCATCTGTTAAGGGCATACATATACAAAAGAAAATATACATAACTACCATATTTACTCAAATACAAGATGAGGTTTTTTTTCCCCCCAATTGACATGGGGGTCTTATAATCACATACAAGGAAAACTCACCAAATACATTGTCTATCATTAAACTGTTGCCAAAATTGGCATGTGCTTAGTAATAAAAAACAACTTTGAGGTTGATTAAATACAGTCAACTTTGATTATGACTATAAAACACAAAGCCCATATTGGGCAAATATGCTGATGGAAATGTTTATGAAAACAATTTTTTTTGGCCCTTAAAATAATGGCCAGTTTCTTCCCCAGGAAGGAATGGGCACAGTGTCTGGAGGTACTACAATGACAGGATGACACTCAGAGAGGCTTGATCAAGCTTCAACATCCTCTGCTGGTGCCATAAATGCTGACTGGAATCTTATTTTATTTACAAGACAACTAAAAGAAACAACATTAACACAAAACTTGACAACCTCCTCTATAACAATACCTTGTTCTTATTATGCCCCCTTCTACTGGTAACACACTAACCTCACACAACCACCACCAAACCAGGAGAAAGCAACAAACTTAACTCCGTCCCTTTGTCCTGTTGTAAGAAATACCTTCATTCTTCTTTCCTCCATCTCTTCTGTACCTTCTCCTTCCCCAGCTCATCTCATCTTGACCTTAAGTAACCCCAAGCCTCAGTTCCTCAGTCCAGCTTCTCTCTAGTCTACTAGTTCTAATCCCAGTTCCAGCAACTTTCACTCCTTACACTTTCTCTCTCACCTTAACCTTCCCTCAGGTATCCCAAGTACCCCAAACACACACATACATACTGTACCATCCAAGTTAGGAACTAACCTGTGTGTATGTGTAGGTGGGCGGTATGTGTGTGAAGTGAATACACACACACACACACGTCATCATGTGTGTGATATACGAATTAGTGATCCATGTATGTGTACGGAGTGTGTGGGTATTGACAACTGATTGTTGCCTAATTTTTGGTGTGTAGTGTGTATGTGCTTGAATTAATGATAGGTATGCATGTGCCTAGGCTGGTTTAGATGTGTATGTGTCTGAGTTGGTAGAATGTGTGTGTGTATGAACCTAATTGATTTCTATGTTTGTATATGTGCAATTGTGTCACACCCTCCTGCCTAACAGTGCAATATTGGGATCCTTAGAGTTGACCTGACCCCATAGGGCAACAGATCCAAATAATATTTTAATTCGTATATTGCCAACCAAACATTTTCTTCTGGTGAAAGCCAGTCCATTGGACAACAGTAGGTTCGTCACATGCCATATTGCTACTACTGCACAAAGTTGTATGGTTCTCAGTCTCTGCGTCTCCAGCCCTTTGGGCATTAACCCATACAACACCTATTAAGTCATAGTTCATATTGAGTGTCCTCCAAAATTGACACCCCCCCTCCTATATGCCTTGCACAAAAAGACAGTCTCAAAAAATATGTATGGGTACAGATTCTTCAGCCCCACGTCCCACTCTTAGGCATGCTGCCAATCCTACCAAACCCCATTCATGCTGGATGCCTCTCTCAGGAAGAATATTTTGTATCATCACCCATATGATATCTGTATGTTCTTTTTCAGTTTATTGTCTCTTCTTTCACCACATTTGCCATCTGTTCTTCCATTAAATCCCTAACTATTGTTATGATGTCTTTCTTTCTTACCATATTAATCACCTTCTTCCAGTCTTTCAAGCACTCTTATCCCACTCCCTCTAGTTTATTTACCTAAAGAAACTCTCCATCTTCACATAGTGGGTTGGCAGCTGGCATGCACACAGTTTTTTTTCCATTACCCCCCATGTATGTCCCATGTTCTTAATATTCTTCCTGCCAGGTAACAGCAGAAACATGAAGTCTTCCCACCCCCTCCACTGCCTCGTTAGAAAAAATATTTGTAAAATAAGTATACACAAAGCTTTCCAAACCTGGCATTCTCCAACTTCCCATATATAATCATGTTTGTCCATTTATATTATAACTCTCTACCATTTTACATGCCTTCTATGTTATTGCTTAATACAGTCAGCTCTCATTCTCCCATTCTTGGCAGCTCCATAGTCTTTGCCACTTGTTTTATTGTTTTGACAATCAAGAGAGATTCCCTTTCCCCTCTCCCCAGGTGCAGCTGGTGAACTCAGACTGCTGGGGTGGGTGGAGCATCCCATGAGAACGGGGAGGGAGGTTGAAGCCAGCCAGGCATGGGCGAGGAAGTTGCAGCCTCCCTGCTACCAGCTGGAGTGCCTGGTCAGCTGCAACCTCCCCCCACCCACTCCTAGCCAGCTGCAAACCCCACTCCACCCCCAGCCATCTGCAAACCCTGCCTCTCTGCTCCCGTGGGATGCTCCACCCACTCCACCAGTCTGAGTTCACCAGCCATGCCTGCCTCTCCCCAGCCTTTCCACTTCCCCACTCTCCTTCCCACTCTGCAGGCCCAGTTCACATTAGATCTGATGAGCTTTTCATCAACTTGTCTTCCTCCCCCCTCTCTCTTTTCTGACCTTCTCCTTTCTAAGCTTACTAGCATGCAATTTCTTCTTTTTCCCCCAATTTGGCTCTCTTCTTCTTTCTCCTGCTCTGTCCTCATTCCTCCGTCTCCTTCCTGTAGCATTCTCTCCTCTTTCTCTCTCTCTCTCCTCTGTCTCGAAGTCACTTGTGCCATTTATCTTTCCTTCTTTTCCCTCCTCTGTCACCAGCTGTGCTGCTTTGACTACTGACATTTAATGCTCTTCCTCCCCTGCTCTTCCTTCTTGTGGCATCTCCTCTCACGTCATACATTCTGATTCAACATCTCCTCTTTCCTCACTTTCCCTTTCCTGTCTCTGCTGCTCCTCTGTAGTCCTAGGTGTAGCTGAGAAGTACCATGGGCATTGCCAGAGTAAGTGTCCCTCTTCCCAGGAAATAAAACACTTCAGTATTACTTAGCACTCCAACATCCAGTACCCTTTCCCTTAACATCTGTACAAAATTCTGTACCAGAAGTATGGAGCCAGATGTCCACTTTCTACAGAGTTTGGGCTGTCGAAAATACATTGTAAACCCTCAGTGGTCCCTATTTGGATTACTGATGGTAAGTGCACTATCCCACCAGGACACCTCTCGTTTACCTTGTTACCACTTGAGTTCTCCATGATCCTGTCCATATACCATATTTATTGTATATCTTCTCAACACATATAACTTTTGCACAATTCACCATCACTATGCCCTTGGCACTCCTGGCATCAATCAGGGTGATAAAACCAAGCCATTACCCAGCCACTATTTTTTATTTTATCCAAGGAGTAGGCAAGAAGTTGTTTCACTAATAGCACTCTATGACAAGGAAAGGTTAATGAAGCCCATCTGAATAAGGCATATGGTACTGCTCATTAAGTGCAATCCCCTGCACCACCAACTCTTTTTCAAGTTATGGTAAGCCATGACACTGCATACAGTTCACCCAGAATCCTTCTGTTGTACCTCTTCTCAGTTGTGCATATTATTAGTGTGGCCCCATATTAAATGAGACAAAGTTAGGCCCACTTGCCCTGCATCTCATCTGCACATTAAATTTTTGGAGGATCCCAAGACTTATGACAAGAATACCCATTTCCAGCCATGAATGGGGAATAATCAGCATATGGCTCCTTTGTGGTGTGTATCTGCAGTAGAGACACATACTGAGCAGTACTGGGCTGTGGAGTCACCATGGAGGGTGGGGTCACACTACTCATAAATGCCAGGCTAAGAGAGGACATAAAGAAGGATTTTGGGTGCACTGGATGCAGTCATGGCTCACCGTGGCTTGAAACACTGTTGAATGTGGTGGGGCCCAACCTAGTGAGCTATGTGGTAAATCATGAGCTTTTCTGCTTTGGACTTATACCATGAATAGTTTATACTGCATACAAATATATGCTGAGTGTTTCTCAAAATTGTGTTCACGAAACATCTGTGCTAAAACTTGCAGCTGTTTCAAAAAAAGGTAACACACATCAATTCCAGGTGAGTTAAGTGTATGGGTGTTATATTCAAATTACTACAACCATGTTTAATTTCAAGGTTATTGTTTTCAAATGTGCTTTTCACTTCTGCATGCCCAGGGGGAGCAGGGTCTGACAGTAAGGGAGGAGGGATGGAGCTGCTAGGGGAAAAAGTTGAAGGAAGCAGAGAGCAAAGGGCTACCTGATCCCCCATATTTATTTTCCCTGCTGTAGTAGTGGCAAGGGGACACATTGAAGGCAAACCTCCAATAATTAGATTCTATACCTGGAAAACTATCAAAAAATTATAGCATTTTCATACATCTAATTATTCAAGGGTTTTATAATCAGGGTCATCTCCTATTTGAGTAAATATGGTAAAATGTTGCAATTCCTACTTGAATTTCAGGCAGTCTCAGCCAGCCTTTATACTACTACTCCATAAAAGCACTACCCTTAGCATAATTCTTTTCTGTCCCTAAAGTGAACATGTTTTATCACTTCCTTTTGGTCTCCTGTGTAAGGAACACTCCCTTCAGAATCTTAGTAGTAATAAAATTAATTGAATATAAAAACCTTCAGATGTAGATTTCCAAACCTAATTCTTAACTGAACTAAATAGTTTTTGACAGAGAACAAAAGTTTGTTAGCTACCACAGCAGTATGCACAAACTATTTGCTAACAAAAGGTATATTTAAAAAAAATAAATTAATCTTATTTACGTGACGTAATGAAAGAACAACATTCAACAAGGAGGTCAGTGCCTTGTAAAAAGAAATTTAAGCTGTATTGAATTATTCATGGAAACTGTTAATGTGTAGAAATGAATGTCTATTTCATGTCAAGCACACGATAATCACACATCTTTGACATTTGTCCTAACTGTACTTACCAGGCACATTCATACACCACCCAGAAGGTGGTGGATGGATCATTTTCAACATGGAAAAATGAGGGCAGTGGAGTTCCCCAAGGTTTGCTCCTTGGACAAGTGCTGTTCAATATCTTCATCAGTGACTTGGATGAGGGTGTGGAAAGCACTTTGTCTAAATCAGTGGATGACTTCAAATTATGGGGCAAAGTAAACACACTGGAGAGCAGGGAGTGGATTCAGGCAAATTTGGACAGGTTGGGAAAGTGGACAGATAAGAATAGGATGCAGTTGAACAAAGATAAGTGCAAAGTGCTGCATCTAGGGAGAAAGAATCACCAACACACCTACAGACTGGGAGGTGACTTTCTAAGCAGCACAGCAGCAGACAGGGATCTTGGAGTCATAGTTGACTCCAAAATGAAAATGAGTCATCAGTGTAATGAAGTGATATGCATTCTTCTTTCATGCATTAGAAGGTGCATCATGAACAGGTCTAAGGAGGTGATACTTAAGGGCCTGCAGTATGAGGAGAGCTTGAGGGACCTGAATGTCTTCATCCTCAGCAAAAGGAGGCTGAGAGAGGATCTTGTGGCTGTCTACAAATTCACTGGGGGTGGAGGCAAGGAATAGGGGACACTCTATTTACTAGGTGCCACCTTGGGGTTACTAGGAACAACAACCATAAACTGATGGAGAACAGATATACATTAGACATTAGAAAATATTTCATTATGGTGAGGGTTTCCAAAATCTGGAATGGGCTTACAAGGGAAGTGGTGCTGTCCCCTATCTTGGAGGTCTTTAAGGGGAGACTAAACAAACACCTAGCTGGGGTCATCTGACCCCAGCTCTCTTTCCTGCCCAGGGCATGGGGTCAGACTCAATGCTCAATAGTATTAACGAGGTCTCGTCTAACCATAAAAATCTATGAAATCTATGAATAAACATTTACTTTTCTGTCAAACACTGTACTTTGCCTAGCCCTAAGGGTTACTGGAGATACGTTGGCAGGTTTGGCATTTCTTGTCATGGCATGGTCTGGATCCATTCAGTGTGTTTGGACTGTAGGAAGTTTGCTTCTGGTGATGAGTTTAGCAAGGTTCAGTGCTTGTTCGAATTTACAAAACACTTTTCACAGATGAACCTGTACACTTCACTTCATCAACCTCCTAGATACAAAAGCTCATGGACTCAGTATAGACATTTAATTTATAGTACACTATAACCTGCCTGACATCTGACTCCCCAGGTACCTCTCCACTTTTACCTGCTACATTCCACCCCCCCAACCACAGCCTGTCTCTCACCCCCTGATGCCTCAATTTACATTTTCACTGACTGGTTTTATTGCGTATCATCCCAGCCTCTGGCTTGTTTACTATTCATTCCATCCAGGAAGAGCACACACAACTGCAGATGCTTTCTCAGCCTTATAAAGGGTTTTTAAATCCGAAACCTTGCTAAGATATATTTCTCCAACTATTCAGTTGGTCTAATAAAAGATATCAGATTGACCCAAAGAGCCTTGTCTACCTATGTCCTTAGATGACACCTACCTACGGCTAACAACCTACACCCTTTAAACGCACACAAGTGATAAGAGTTTTGCTTTCAACAGTTTGAGGGATACTTTCACAGAAACTCCTAAACCAATCTCTTTAAAACTTGGCAGGCTTCATGCCCTCAGAAGGGGCTACCATCTCTGCTGTCTTCACCTGAATCAGCAAAAAAATGAAAAAGTTATAGGCATTTTAGTGATACTCCATTATAATCTATGGCCGAATCTTGGAATCTGCGCCAAATCTCTGAATTCGATTCAACTGAATTGAATTGGGACAGTGACTCAAATCACCAAATTGAATCACTGTCCCTCCAAATTGGCTGAATCCAAATCTGAATCGAATACTTGCTGCTTCACACAGGCCTAATATATAACCTAACATTATTCATATAGATCGATATCTATATCTACATCTATACCTATTAGGCCTACGCGAATAGGGAAGTATTTGATTTGGATTCAGCCAATTCAGAAGACAGTGATTCAGTTCAGAGATTCAGATCACTGTCCGAATTGGATTTGGAAGATTTGGCACTGATTCAGAGAGATTTGGAGATTTGTCCATAGAATATAATGGGAAATCACTGAAATATCTATAACTGTTATTTTTTGGCTGATGCAGATTGAAATTGCAAGGATGGTAGTCCTTTCTGAGGGCACAAAACCTGCCAAGTTTGAAGGAGATAGGTACAGGGGTTTTTGGGAAGCTGCACCTCAGGCTGCTGACAAACAAAACTCAAGACATGGATGACACTGTATGTGCGTGTTAAGTCACATCCTCACTGGTGCTGGTGCCTCTACAGGACACAGTAGTGTGCCCCAATGAAATCTCCCCCTCCTCTGCAGCCTCAGCCTGGTCCACCACTTTAAATAACAACAGGTAATAAGCAGTGCACTGCAGCACAGTAGCATAAACAGCATCTGAGGCAGCCAAATTTTCACAAAGTCTTTCTTTCCTTTCCTGCAGGAGCTTGTTCTCCAGCAGCTGCCAGAGAAATCTCCCTGCTAGCCCCAGCCCTGGGGCTCAGATGCACCCAGGACCCTAAATCACTGCAGTCAGCTGACCAGGAACAGGTGCTTGCAGTGTTTGTCTAAGGACATGGCACTGGCAGAGAAGGTCCTTTGGGTTAATTTGGTATCTTTTAGTAGACCAACTGAATAGTTAGAGAAATGTATCTTAGCAAGCTTTCAGGTTGAAAAAACCTTCGTCAGGCTGAGGAAGCACCTGCAGTTGGTGTGTGTGTGCTGTTCCTGGATAGAAGGACTAGTAAAGGAGCCAGAGGCTGACATGGAATGCAGACAAGAAAGTAAGCCAGTGAAAATGGAAATGGAGTTATCAGGGGGTGAGGGACAGGCTGGGGAGGGAGGGGTGATTAGCAGTACAGGTAAAAGTGGAGAGGTACCTGGGGAGTCAGATGTCTGGCAGGTTGTAGTGTGTCAGAATTCCAATGTCTATACTGAGTCTGTGAGTTTCTGTAACTACTACCTAGGAGGCCAATGAAGTGCAGTACAAACCACTTTCCACAGCCGGGCCTATGAAAATCCAAACAAACACTGAGCCTTGCTAACCTAACCTCATCACCAGAAGCCAACTTCCTACAGTTCAAAACACAAAATCTGCCAACAATCTCCGGTACCCCCACAAACTGCACACGACAACCTATCAAAGACAAGAATACCCAACTACCTGTGGGGACATATTTCTCACAAAAAACCCACTCTGTCTCCAGTCTCTTAGGCCTGATCTTGAAAGGGTTTTACAAACCACTTTTCACACCCAGGCCTATGAACTTCTATGTTTGGGGTGGGGGCATCTTGCAGCTCCCCCTCTGCCCCCTCTCCCTCCTCTGCCAGAAGACCTGGCACCTGCCTTTCCAGCATGTTTCATATTCATCTTTCCTGTGCTGAAAAATGTGTCTCTGTGTGTAACTAACTAATAATATATGTCGTCTTCTTCTTCTCTGATGTATGACTGTGTCTGACTTCTTCTGTGTTGTGTTTACTGTTGGTGTGTGTAAATAAAATAATACTTCTCCTGTTTCTCCTTCTTCTCCTCCTCCTCTCTGACTTCAGTGTTGTGTTAATCTGAATCTCTGACTTCTTCTGTGTTGTCTTTATTGTTGTGTGTGTAATTAAAATAATCTCTTCTTCTATGACTGTCTTCCTTCCAAATCTCCGAATCTTTTACGAATCAATTCAGAGCCTCCTAATCAATTCCGAGGTTTATTGTCTTCTCCTGATTTGATTAGGATTTGGTGATTCAGCCGGTGAATCGCATCAAATCTTCTCCTAATTGAATCGTGGACTGAAGCTTTGCACAGCCCTAATATACATATATGCGTGTGTATGTGTATGTGCATATGTATGTATGTGTGTGTGTGTGTGTGTGTGTGTGTGTGTGTGTGAAGTACTCTGCCAGCTAACAGGAAACTATGGGCCAAATTCAGACCTGACTTGCAAAGTTCAGTGGAAACTAAAATGTTTCACAACATATAAAATTTTGAGTTTTTAAGGAACAAAAAAGAAAGAAATGCACTGAACCAAGGAGTGGGGCATTGGCTATCCAAAATAATCAGGACAAAAGACCATTCATAAAATGGAGCTTCTCAATTAATTAAATGTTTTTAAAATGAGCATGCTCCAATGCCATATTCTAAAATAAGTTTGGTAACAGATTTGTCTCTTTTTCACATCGTTGATTATTTAAATTTTATTCTCAATCATTAAAACATTTCTTATTCTTTGAGTTCTCAGTGCTCTTACTTACAGGAGACATCAGACAGGCTGGTGATACATGTTAAAGATTAGATAACTTGATAGTTCAGATAACCAGCACTCTACTGTACCAATATCTTAACATTAAGAAAGGGTGTCTTGGTGCTTTATGTTTATAGTCTTCTCAATAGCTCAGGCTCTCTAGATAGACTTCATCTTTGATGGTACAACACCTCCTCTCACAAAGAGGAGATATCATGGTGAGTCAAGGAACCCAGTGGTCACAGTGTAACATAGGAAATTAAGTTTATCTGAAGCAAGCTACAACTCCCAATAACCCTTGTGACAGCACATCTCTACTTATACTTCAGTTTTCATGCTTTAAATTATGCCCCCTGCCCCCACAACAATGTCAACTACCTGCAGAAAGAGTTCATAAAATTGTTTCTTTTGATCATAAGCCCATTTTTCTATCACACATAGCTCCCAAGGTAAATTTTCAACAAGGTCTACTTACAACCTGGAAATTAAATTAACTCTAGCAGGTATAGGAGAATGAAAATTGCACTCCTAAAGACATGCCTTATGGTCAGGGCACATTCACAAGGAAGGAGAGATGGTGGTACCCATGGAACAGCTCATTTAGATTTAGATTTTTGACTCATCAGGAAATTAATTTGTTCTGACTCTGTCTATTCTGTCCATTTTGCCTTTTGCTGATGAGTAACACTGACTGACTGCCAAAGGTGTTTGTAGAAGATAAGTTTGTGACTCATCACATCACTAGGATCTCTCTTGTTTTGCCAGGAGATGATGGGCAAATTTGGCTTATTTTGGCTCATAACCAGTTAGAACGATAACTTCTTTTTTGATTATTAACCATAACTTCCCCCTATTTTTCTGAGGACATTTAGTTGAGGTATCTCTATAGTCTAACCTGCTATGATGTGGCATTGGCCTAAAAGTAAGTATGTAGTTGTTATAAGCCTTTTCTTTCTTTTTAATAATGTTCATTTTCAACACTTTATCTTGAGTCTCCAACATTCATACTGTAATAGTAAAAGTAACTACATTACAGTTTAGACAATTAACACATTTACAAAACTGAAGACAGGAGAGAGCATTTTTAAGCTTTAGTAATTGCTTATGCAATGTTCTGCAATTCAAAAATAGTTTAAAAGGCACAGATCTCAAATAGCTTCAGAACACATCATGCCTTATGCTACTGAAATGAGATCGTATCCACGTTCCCTAAATTTCATTATTTTTAATCCTGGTAAGTTAACTGGCTTTCAGAACTAAAGGTTGACCAACTGAATTAAAGCTGAACAACCCATCAGGCTAGTGCAATTAAGCATGCCAGACACTGGCAAATAAACAAGTGATATGGCTAGCATCACATCCAACCAACTGTGACTTTCCACCTAAATAAGCAGGTATCTATTTAACTCTGTTTTTAAAAGTAGCCTGCAACATAAATATGAAGGAGAGCTCAGAGTCATTCCCCATGGAGCCATAGCAAGATGTCCTAATGACTTTTCCATCACATCTTAGCAATACAAGATTTCAGAATGAATAATGTTGTTTTGAAAATTTGCAGCATTTAGTTTTTGCTATCAAGTCTTGCATTTGTAAGAAGATAGGTCATTTTCAGCATACAGCCTCTTTGTGAACTGTTTACTTTGACTAATTGTTCAGTATTCACACAAGTGCAATTTGCTAACCAAGTTGCATGTTGTTGTTGTCGTCACACTGGCTGACTTTTTGAATGACACATCTTTAAACCACTTCCTGTCTAAAACTGTGAAGGCATCTCTCCCAAACCTCCAGGAATCTAGTACATACATTGAAAGAGAGCACAGGCAATGCACTACGTAAACAAACATGGATGTGTGCGCATTCATACCCATGGCAAATAATCAAGCTGAGGAATTGGTGCTGCTTACACAGTCATCTTGCTAACCCTGCACTTGTTACCAACAACTTAGAAAACTTTTGGAGCTAACAACTATCACCAGCCAAAAAGTACCATAATCACTAAAGAAATTCATCATATTCCATCTGGTACTAGATTACAAAAGACTTCACATAGTGCTTCTATTTCTGCTTCAAAGAAGCTTTTCCCTAAATAGTCCTATACTGGAATATTTGCAAGACTACTATCTGAAGCAGTCACCTTCTCCTCACAAAACGTTATTGTTTGTATTTGACTATTAGATCCAATGCCAGATTTTGGAAAGTAAAATAATGCTGATACTCTGATTGATAAAGCTTCCCTGAGCATCCTAACAAGGATCTTGCTATTCATAGAATCATAGAAAATTAGGGTTGCTAAGTAGGGGACAGATCTCAAAAGATCTAGTTTAACTCTCTTCTCAAAGCAGGACCTTTCCCAAGTAGAACATTCCAGCCAGGGCTTTCTTGAGCTACGCCTTATAAACCTCCAAGAATGGAGATTCTAGCACCTCTCTAGGTAACCTGTTCAAGTGCTTCACCACCCGTCTAGTGAGAAAGTTTTTCCTAATATCCAACTTAAACCTCTCTTGCTGCAACATGAGAACACTGCTCGTTTTTCTGTCATCTGTCACCACTGACAACAGTCTAGCTCCATCATCTTTGGAACTACTCTTCAGGTTGTTAAAGGATGCTATCAAATCCCCCCCTTAGACTTCTCTTCTGCAGACTAAGTAAACCCAGTTCCCTCAGCCTCTCCTCAACAACTTATGTGCCCCAGCCCACTAACAATTTTCACTGCCCTCTGCTGAATTTGCTCCAACTTGTTTGCACCCTTTCTGTAGTGGTTGCCCAAAACTGAACACAGTACTCCAGATGTTGCCTAACCAGTGCAGAACAGAGGGGAATAATTACTTTCCTCAATCTGCTGCCAGCACTCCTACTATTAGCCTTCTTCACAACAAGGACACTCTGTTGATTCATATTCAGCTTATTGTCCACTGTAACTCAAGTCCCTTTCTGCAGAGCTGCTGCTTAGCCAATTGGTCCCAAGTATGTAGTATTGGGCTTTTTTGTCCTAAATTCAGGAATTTTCACTTGTCATTATTGAACCTTATGACATTTATTTTGGCCCAGTCCTCTAATCTGTCTCGGTCACTCTGAATCCTAGCTCTACCCTCAAGCATATCTACTCTGTCCCATGGCTTGGAATCATCCACAAACTTGCTTAGGGCGCACTCCACCCAATCTTTCAGGTTGTTAATGAAGATATTGAACAAAACCAACCAAAGGATCAACTGCTGGGACACTCCACTTGATACTGGCTGCCAACTAGACCTTGAACCATTGATTACTACCTGTTGGGCCCAACAACTCAGCTAGCTTTCTATCCACCTTACAGTTCATTCATCCAACCCATACTTCCTCTGCTTGACTGCAAGAATGCTTTGGGAAACTGTATCAAAAGCCTAGTTAAATCAAGGCATATCACATCCACTGCTTTCCCTGAACACACAGAGCCACTTATCTCATCATAGAAGGCAATCAGGTTGGTCAGGCATGAATTGCCCATGGTGAATCCATCTTGATTGTTCCTGATAACTTTCTTTTCCTCCAAGTGCTTAGAAATGGATTCCTTGAGGACCTGCTCCATGATTTTTCTGGGGACTGACGTAAGGCTGACTGGTCTGTAGTTCCCTGGATCCTCCTTTTTCCCTTTTCTAAAGATGAACACTATGTTTGCCCTTTTACAATCATCCGGGACCTTCCCCTTGTCACCATGAGTTTTCAGTGATAATGGCAAGCAGTTCTGCAATCATACCAGCCAACTCCCTCAGCACCCATGGATACATTGCATCCAATCCCATGGACTTGTACACATCCAGCTTTTCTGAGCAGTCCCTACCCTGTTCTTTCACCACTGAATATCAATCACCTATTGAGAGATCCACATTCACATATATATGAAGAATAAATTATTTCTAATTCTATGATAATTGTGGTTCTTAAGATGTTGTTGTCAGTATGGTACTCACAACCCTACTTTTATTATCACCTAAATCCTCAGCTTAAACACGTTTCTAACTATTGAACAAATTCTGAAATGTTGTGAGTGAGGTCCCACCTATATGATAATAAACCAGTTATGATAATCAACCAGTTCAGAGGTCCTGGCTGTGGGGAATTCATATGCATGTCCAAGTCTGGGAGCTCCCAGCTGACAAGGCTCCAAGCCACAGTGGGCCTCACACATCCCCATGTCTTCAGGGGCACCCGTCATATTCTCATGGCTGGGAGATCAGTTGCTGTAGTCTCCCACCCATAGGAATGCATGGGGTATCCTTATAGCTGGGAGACTGCAGAAGTTGAGGCCACTCCCAGCCATGGGAACTTGCTTCTTGCCAGTGCAGGGGGAACCCAGGATTGGGCTCCACCTGGACCAGCAATAAGCCATGATGGGATCTAATGCGCTATCTCACAGTCATTCCTCCTGTCATAAACATGTCATGGTGGGAGGCACAATTGTATAGATGGTGCTTTACATCCCATTGGACTTTTACCTGAACATGTAGAGGGACCTTACGTGCTCACCATCATTTTGAGAAGCATGTACACAGTCTTTTATTTAGTTTTCCTATTCACTAAGTTAATGACTTTGTAAAGATAAAAATAGAGAATATATAGTCAGATTAGGGTATGTATTCAAGTGAAACAGGAAAGAATAAAATATTGCAAAGTTATTCAGGTAGTTAGAAAATTCAACTTTGCTTACAGTTCTTGAAACCAAAACCCTAGCTTTTTTTTCCTCCTATGTTAGCTGAGCTTATTCTTATGACAGACAGACAGACAGACAGACTTTTAACTTTTAAGAGGCGTTTATTCCAGGGAGGGTGACAAATCGGGGCCAGTAGAGAGTATGTACAGGTTGGTCCGAACACCTGGGCCTCACGGACATGGTCCTGGGCTCACGGCCTGCAAGGCCTGCCCGTACACTCTAGATTAGAAAACCATAGCGAGCCAAAGGACTATTTACATACTTATATTTCTGCCAGCGGGGACACCCATGGGGGGCCTCAGGGGTCGACCCGCATGAAGCAAAGTCCAAGGCCTCGGCCCGCTGGACGCGTGTCTGCAGCTTGAGCAGCCAGAGGTGTTACAGGGTGAGGAGCAGGCGCCCCGCCTCGACTCGGCAGAGCGCGCCCTCGAGGGCACAGCGTTCCTCGAAGGTGGGCACCGTCCGCCGCAGGACCGTGTGCTCAAACTCGAGTGAAAGGCGGGCCTGCACCAGCAGGCGGAAGAGCTGCAGGGCGCTGACCATACTGGTCCCGGCAAGCCGGTTTCGCCGGCTCTTCAGGGTGGCCATCTTGGCCTGGCCCAGCAGGAAGTTGGCCAGGCTGACCATGGCTTGCTCCACCGCCCGGTAGGGGAAGGAGTGGATGTAGACGTCCTTGGAGAAGTCCCGGCCCAGTGCCTGAAGCAGCGCGCCCAGGGTGGCAAAGAGCGGCTGCAGCCAGGGGCAGTCTAGGAATGCGTGGAAAATGTCCTCATCTGGCACCCCCGGGCAGAAGGGGCAGGCTGCCGAGGCCACCGGGTCCAGGTGGTGAACAAAGGTGCCGGTGGGCAGGATGGCGTGCACGGGGCGCCAACGC